>NC_060268.1:150270331-150475319 GCF_021613505.1 Equus quagga
CTTCTTCCTCTGCTAATTTTCTTAGGAAATTTCCCTTGTATAAAAAAAGAAGGTCCTAAATTAACAATATATCTTTATGTGCATCTGCACCCACACGTGCAAATATACAAGAAAGTCCACTGACACTTCTTTCTTCTACTACCGTAGTAATGACTGCAAATATTTGGTGAAATCCAGCGGCAAGTGAGTATCAACTTCATTGCAATGTCTTTTGATTAGCTCATTTAAATCTTCATTCAAAAATGAATCCCCTTGTATAACTTTATCCTGAAAAAAAGTTAAAAGTATGAGTTGAAAGTTCTTGTGCCATAAGCAAAAGCTAAGCTATGAACAAAGCTGAAGATGGCAACAGCTGACACCAAACCAACATGTGAAACATAATACACATTATTATGTTTGTGCTGGGTCAGGTCTCACACATATCCTATGCTGAACAAAAGAGTATCGTGACTGTCTACAGAATTCCAACCCCAGAGTTGCATCCTACCATCAACCTTGAACATGAAACAAGTCCACCTATAAAACAATTAAGCAAGTTAAAATCAGTTGTTAAGAGACATTTTAGTTTTTATTTCATCTTAAAAAAAATAATGAGGTAACATCAGCATCATGGCAGAGTAAGTTGTTCCCTTCGTCTCTCCCCTCTAAGTAACAACTAAACAAACATCCATTAACCAACAGAGGATTCCCTACACAACAAGATGCCTGAGAGATCCACGTAGCTATACATCTGAAGGTGGGTGGACTGGACCCCGGAAAGCAGTGGAACTACAGGAGCAGACTCTTCCCACTCACCAGGAGCAGCAATCCACGTCACAGACCCTCACACAGAGGCTAGCGTGACTGTGAGTGGATGTGGAGACAGCCCGGCCTGCATGTGAATGCTTTTGTAGTAGTAACCCAACGCACGGGAGCACCCACCTACCATGGTGTCCCTACCTGCACAAATGCTCCTCACGAAGTCACAGTGGCTCAGCACAGGCACCCCACCTACTGAGCACCACAGCCCAGCTGGATGCACCTGCTGAACACAGCAGCCAGGCCCACTTGAAGGTGCCCAGCCCACACTAGCGCAACCCACCCACCTGCCAAGCACAGCAGCTAAGCTGTGACCCACCCACTGAGCACAGCAGCCTTGCTCACATGAGTACAAACTGCCAAGTACCTGTGGCCATCCTGCATGAACACAGAGTGACTCAACCAGCACAACTGCAAGTAGACTGGGCAGGAGCAGAAAAAAAAGCCCCTGCATCCCCCTAGTGGCGCCAGGTGGAATCTGCGACCAGAAGCAACAGGAATCACAGCAGAAGGCGTAACCCAGCCCCCAGTGCTGCCAACCCCGACACCAGCTCTACCAGCAGCAGGGACTGTATACAAGTCCACGGGTCCCCATGTCCCTGCCAGCTACAGTGACACCTGTAAACCCAGCACCCCTGACAGTGGCACAACCAGCACCCCAAGACAACCCAGGAACAGCAGCATAAGTGGTGCACAGGACAGCAGCATCCAAGCCCACAGAGACCCAGTGGAGGAGCACAAGACCCAGGTGATCAGAACTAAAGTAAGCAAAGCTGTACCCAAATAAGAAAAGGTGATCACTACCACAAATGTGCCAGCAGAGGATCAATTCATCAAACACTATGAAGAACTACAGTAACACCACAGAAGGAAAATGACAAATCTCCAGAAAACAAACCTGAAGTGACAGAAGATTACAATCTAATTAACGGAAAATTCAAAATAGCTGTTATAAAGAAACTCAACATGTTACAAGAAAACACAGAAAGTTCAATGAGCTCAGGAATAAAATTAATGAACAGAAGAAATACTTCACAAAAGAGATTGAAGCTATAAAAAAGAAAAGCCATACAGAAATTCTGGATATGAAGAACACAATTAATGAGACAAAAAATAATGTGGAAAGCATAAAAGTAGAGCAGACCTTATGGAGGAGAAAATTAGCGATCTGGAAGATAGAAATCTAGAAATGCTTCAGGTGGAGGATAGAGAACTAAGATGTAAAAAAAAAAAAGAAAGAAATTATTCAAGAAACATCCAGTTCAATTAGGAAAAGTAACATAAGAATTATAGGTATCCCAGAGGGTGAAGAGAGGGAGAAAGGAGCAATTTGTTTAAAGAAATAGTAGTGGAGAACTTCCCAAACCTGGGAAAGAAACTGGACTTACAAATACATGAAGCGAACTCCTAATTACATCAATGCGAAAAGACCTTCTCCAAGGCAGACCTAAAGGGAGAAAGTGACAGCAACACAATAATAGCAGGGGACCTCAACACCCCACTTACAACAATGGATAGATCATCCAGACAGAACGTCAACAAGAAAATAGTGGCCTTAAATGAAACAAGAGACCAGATGGACTTAATAGATATATATAGAACATTCCATCCCAAAACAGCAGATTACACATTCTTCTCAAGTGCACATGGAACATTCTCAAAGACAGACCATATGTTGGGAAACAAGGCAAGTCTCAATAAATTTAGTAAGACTGAAATCATATCAAGCATCTTTTCTGACCACTATACTATGAAACTAGAAATCAACTACAACAAAAAAGCTGGGAAAGACACAAATATGTGCAGAGTAAACAACATGCTACTGAATGACGATTGGATCAATGAAGAAATCAAAAGAGAAATCAAAAACTACCTGGAGAAAAATGAACATGAAAACACAACATACCAACTCTTATGGGATGCAGCAAAAGTGGTACTAAGAGGGAAATTTATAGCAATATAGGCCTACCTCAACAAACAAGAAAAATTTCAAATAAGTAATCTTAAACTACAACTAAAAGAACTAGAGAAAGAGAAACAAATAAAGCTCAAAGTCAGCAGAAGGAGGGAAATAATAAAAATTAGAACAGAAATAAATGAAATAGAGACTAAAAAAACAGAAGAAGGATAAATGAAACAGAGCTAGTTCTTTGAGAAGATAAACAAAATTGACAAACCTTTAGCTAGACTCACGAAGAAAAAAGAGAGAAGCCACAAATAAACAAAATTAGAAATGAAAGAGAAGACATTACAACAGATACCACAGAAATACAAAGGATTATAAGAGAATACTATGAAAAACTATATGCCAACAAATTGGATAACCTTGAAGAAATGAATAAATTCTTAAGACTCATACAACCTCCCAAAAATGATTCAAGAAGAAATAGAGAATCTGAATAGACCAAGCACAAGTAAAGAGATTGAAACGGTAATCAAAAACCTCCCCCCAAAAAAGGTCCAGACCAGATGGCTTCTCTGGTGAACTCTACCAAACATTCAAAGATTTAATACACATCTTTCTCAAACTGCTCTGAAAAAAAGGAAGATAAGAGACTTCCTAATTCTATGAGGCCAACATTACCCTAATACCAAATCCAGACAAGTACAACACAAAAAAGCAAAATTACAGGTGAATATCACTGATTAACATAGATGCAAAAATCCTTAACAAATATTAGCAAATCAAATACAGCAAGACATTAAAAGGATCACACACCACGAACAAGTGGGATTTATTCCAGAGATACAGAGATAGTTCAACATCTGCAAATCAATCAATGTGATACACCACATTAACAAAATGAGAAATAAAAATCACATGATCATCTTGATAAATGCAGAGAAAGAATTTGACAAGATCCAACATCCGTTTATGATAAAAAAAAACTCTCAATAAAATGGGTATAGAAGGAAAGTACCTCATAATAAAGGCCAAATAAGACAAACCCACAGCCAACCTGAAAGCCATCTCTCTGAGAATAGGAAAGACACAAGGCTGCCCAATCTCACCACTCTTACTCAACATAGTACTGGAAGTTTTGGCCAGAGCAATTCAAGAAAAAGAAATAAAGAAAGAATAAACAAATGGGACTTCATCAGACTAAAGAGCTTCTTCAAGGCAAGGGAAAACAGAATTGAAACAAAAAAACAGCTCACTAATTGGGAAAAAATATTTACAAGCCACTTATCCGACAAAGGGTTAATCTCCATAATATACAAAGAACTCACACTGCTTAACAACAAAAAAACAAACAACCCGATCAAAAAATGGGCAGAGGACATGAACAGACATTTCTCAAAAGAAGATATGAATATGGCCAATAGACACATGAAAAGATGTTCATCATCGCTAATCATCAGGGAAATGCAAATCAAAACTACACTAAGATATCACCTTACCCCCGTTAGATTGGCAAAAACATCCAAAACCAAGAACGACAAATGTTGGAGAGGTTGTGGAGAAAGAGGAACCCTCATACACTGTTGGTGGGAATGCAAACTGGTACAGCCACTATGGAAAACAGTATGGAGATTTCTCAAAAAGTTAAAAATAGAAATACCCTATGACCCAGCCATCCCATTACTGGGTATCTATCCTAAGAACCTGATATCAGATATCTCAAGAGTCCGTTGCACCCCTATGTTCATCGCAGCATTATTTACAATAGCCAAGACGTGGAACCAGCCTACATGCCCAGAAACTGATGATTGGATAAAGAAGATGTGGTATATATACACAATGGAATACTACTCAGCCATAAAAAAAGACGAAATTGGCCCATTCACAACAATGTGGATGGACTTCAAGGGCATTATGTTAAGCGAAATAAGTCAGTCAGAGAAAGACGAACTCTATATGACTCCACTCATAGGTGGAAATTAGTATATTGAGAAGGAGATCTGATCGGTGGTTACCAGGGAAAAGGGGGGGTGGGGGGAGGGTACGGAGGGGGAAGTGGTGTACCCACAACATGACTAACAAAAATGTACAACTGAAATTTCACAAGCTTGTAATCCATCATAACATTAATAAAAAAAAAAGAAAAAGAAATAAAACAGATCTGAATTGGACAGAAAGAAGTAAAACTCTCACTGTTTGTGGATGACATGATGCTATACACAGAAAATCCCGAAGAATTCACCAGAAAACTATTAGAAATAATCAACAACTACAGCAAAGATGCAGGGTACAAAATCAACATACAAAAATCAGTTGCAATTCTATACCCTGATAACAAACTAGCAGAAAGAGAAGTCAAGAATACAATCCTATTTACAATCACAACAAAAAGAATAAAATATCTAGGAATAAATTTAACCAAGGAGGTGAAAAACCTGTACACTGAAAACTATAGGACATTAATGAAAGAAATAGAAGAAGACATAAAGAAATGGAAAGATATTCCATTCTCATGGATTGGAAGAATAAACGTAGTTAAAATGTCCATATTACATAAAGCAATCTGAAGATTCACTGCAATCCCAATCAGCATCTCAGTGACATTCTTCACAGAAATAAAACAAAGAATTCTAAAATTTATAAGGAACAACACAAGACCCCCAATAGCCAAAGCAATCCTGGGAAAAAAGAACAAAGCTGGAAGTTATCACAATCCCTAACTTCAAAATATACTACAAAGCTACAGTAATCAAAACTTCATGGTACTGGCAGAAAAACAGACACACAGACCAATGGAACAGAATTGAAGCCCAGAAATGAAACCACACATCTATGGACAGCTA
The DNA here is from genome assembly GCF_021613505.1 of Equus quagga. Taxonomy (NCBI): domain Eukaryota; kingdom Metazoa; phylum Chordata; class Mammalia; order Perissodactyla; family Equidae; genus Equus; species Equus quagga. Next base: position 150,275,876 of record NC_060268.1, read on the forward strand.
AGCTTTGAAAAAGCAGCTAGGAACATACAATGGAGAAAGGAAAGTCTCTTCAATAAATGGTGTTGGGGAAAGGGGACAGCCATGTGCAAAAGAATGAAAGTAGACCATTATCTCACACCATACACAAAACTTAACTCAAAATGGATTAAAGTCTTCAATGTAAGACCTGAAACCATAAAACTCATGGGAGAAAATACAGGCAGTATACTCTGACACTGGTCTTAGCAGTATCTTTTCAAATACCATGTCTACTCAGGCAAGAGAAACAAAAGAAAAACTTAAACAAATGGGACTACATCAGACTAAAAAGGCTCTGCAAGACAAAGGAACCATGAACCAAATGAAAAGACAACCCACCAACTGGGAGAAAGTATTTGCAAATCATACATCCAACAAGGGGTTAACTTCCAAAATATATACAAAACTCATACAACTCAACAACAAAAAAAACAAACAACTCGATCAAAAAATGGGCAAAGAATATGAACAGACATTTTTCCAAAGAAGATATACAGATGCCCAACAAGCACATGAAAAGGTGTTCAACATCACTAATTAGTAGGGAAATGCAAATCAAAACGACAATGAGATATCACCTTGCTCCTGTCAGAATGGCTGTAATTAACAAGACAAGAAATAACAAATGTTGGAGAAAAGGGAACCCTCATGCACTGTTGGTGGCAATGCAAACTGGTGCAGCCACTGTGGAAAACTGTATGGAGATTTCTCAAAAAATTAAAAATAGAAATACCATACAACCCAGCTATCCCACTACTGGGTATATATCCGAAGAACATGAAATCAACAATTCAAAGAGATTTATGCATCCCTATGTTCATCTCAGCATTATTCACAATAGCCAAGGCATGGAAGCAACCCAAGTGCCCATCAACAGATGCATGGTTAAAGAAGATGTGGTATATACATACAACGGAGTACTACTTAGCCATAGAAAAAGACAAAATCATGCCATTTGCAACAATATTGACAGACCTTGAGGGTATTATGCTAAGTGAAATAAGCCAGACAGAGAAAGACAAACTCTGTATGATTTCGCTCATATACAGAAGATAAATAAACACTGATAAGGAGAACAGATTAGTGGTTACCAGAAGGGAAGGGGGTGAGGGGAAGGCAAAAGCGGTAAAGGGGCACATACGTATGGTGACTGATAAAAACTGGACTATTGGTGATGAACATGATGCAGTTTATACAGAAACTGATAAATAATAATGTACACATGAAATTACACAATGTTATAAGCTAATATGACCTTAATAAAATAATTAAATTAAAAAAATGACATACCTTCCTTTTAGAGTTGGAAGATTCAACAGGAGGATTGAATGTCATTGCTGCCATGCTGTAAGTCTCAAAAAGTTCTGTAGCAGACCTATAATCACAAATATAAGAATGCAAAGACATCACCATATCTGTATAACTTGAAAATAATTAGATCATATCCAAAGAATGACTCAGTATTCTAAACCTCTATATTAAGGTACAACCTAATCCCTCTTTTGAAACCAACAAATTAACACACACATGTAAAATAAAACCTAAATTCCTATGTAATGGTAACATTATCCAACTAAATCCACCTCAGAGAGATCTGGTATACATTTAGAAATACAGGCCTCGATAGAGAAAAGGCTGAGCAAAAGACCTCAAGCTCAATGGAATCATATCCCAACTCAACCAGTAGCACGAATGATCCACAACTAAGCTTAACTTATTCATGGGAGCCAGAGGAGTGAAGCATGGAGTTATCCCCCATGAATTTCAAACAGCTCAACCCTTCAGTTGTTGGCCTGATTAAAAGCAAGAAGACGCCATTCAGGAGAGAACAAAGGTTTATACACATGGTGTGTAAATGAATCCCTAATGAATTGGGGTTGGTTCACATTTGCCAAAGGAGATGGGCAAGGGCCTGCAAGGGCTGGATTAGGCTCACATTCCAAGCTCCATTCTCCAGGGAAGATCATCATGAGTCTCCTTTCTCAAACCTTTAGGATTAAACCCATTCTTCATCTTCCTCCAGAAAAGGAAACCTCTGGCAAAAATGAGGCAAATGTTCAAGATCGCTGATGAAAACATGCCAGAAAAGGATCGTAAAAAAGAAAAGTGACAAAGAATTGTTTTCTCCTTTTTTTCCCTTTTAAAAAACAAGGCTAGGGGACAGGTGGGGAGTATGAGGGAAGGAAAGAAGTAAATGGTCATTTTATTATTTAATAAGACTAAAAGTTATCTCCAGCCTACCCAGAAGGAAAAGGGTTTACAGAAAACAACAGAGTTGATGCCTCATTTAGAGGGGGAGGCAGCTGACTATCTAAAATATATCTAAAAATATAGACCCACTTTGCCAAATCTCCCAGTATTTAAAGAAAAGCTGGAAATGTGATTTTTAGGTGAATTTTTCCAATATTTAAAAGATAGCAACCAATTCAATTTTTGTTCAAACTCTTAAGAGGCCACAAAATCAATCTGGCAGCCTACAGATCACGTATCTGTGGTCTCTGAATTAAAGAAACCAGTGGGCTTGCAAAGAAGGAGAAAAAGCTACAGTGAATTTAATTCTGAGTGGTGGGTATGTGGTGGGTACAAGGTTGTCTTTTATACTACATTTTCTCTACCACTCAAGTATTTCCTAATTGATTTTGGGGGGGGAAGTAATTATTGTTTTTTCAACTTTTCTGTACTTTTGAAATTTTTCAGAATAAAAAGTTGGGGGAAAAGAACGTTCTTTTAGGAGGATCCTTTTCCCCATCTGGAAGAGTGTAAGGTGAGTGCTGGAAGTAGCACTCCAAGCTTCTTGTTAGTCAAGAGGTGCTGTACAGAGATGGCTGTGAGGACCAAGTAGAGAAACTGGTGCCCTTCTGGGTGGCAGTACTCCAGAGCACTTTCTCTCTCTCCTCATTTCTCCCTTTCTGCCCCTGGCAGGACCATTCCAGAAAAAATTAAAATTAAAATTAAAAAAAGGAGGGGCTGGCCCAGTGGCACAGTGGTTAAGTGCGCACGTTCTGCTTTGGTGGCCTGGGGTTCACCAGTTCAGATCCCAGGTGCAGACATGGCACTGCTTGGCAAGCCATGCTGTGGTAGGCATCCCACATATAAAGTAGAGGAAGATGGGCACAGATGTTAGAGCTCAGGGCCAGCCTTCCTCAGCAAAAACAGGAGGATTGCTGATGTTAGCAGCAGATGTTAGCTCAGGGCTAATCTTCCTCAAAATAAAAAATAAAGGAATATCACTGTGGTTGGATTCATAGATCCTCACATAAAGCAAATATGGCATTATATTATTAATTGTCAAACCTGAGTCATAGGCATATGGGAATGCACTATTCTTTCTACTTATACATATAATAAAACCTTTTATGACCAAAAAAAAAAAAAAATGTTACATTACCCAAAGCAAACTAACAAAAGCACAGTCAGCATATTTTCTCTTTAGAACAATTCAGGAATATGAAGTGAGACCAAATCCAGATAACCAACTAGCACTTTACATTTTAAAATCTATTACTTTATAAAACAGACTTCTCATAGTAAACAGCTATCAGCTGAAATTTGCAGTTTTATAACAAGGCAATGCTAAATACTACCTTCGGCTCAACTCTGGTTTGAGTGCTTCAGAACCCTCAGAAGGTGCTCCAGCCATCAAGTGGGCTGCAAATCTCTGCACTATGGGATGGTAATGTCTCTGAAGAGAAAACACGACACCCACATTTTGCACAAGGTCATTACTTTATAAAACACTAGTTACAGCACAGATTTCCTTTAATAAACTCTATTTTAAAATGTATATATGTAGATGAGGGGGCCGGCCCGGTGGTGCAGTGGTTAAGTTCGCATGTTCCGCTTCTCAGCGGCCCGGGGTTCGCCGGTTCGGATCCCGGGTGCGGACATGGCATCACTTGGCACGCTATGCTGTGGTAGGCATTCCACATAGAAAGTAGAGGAAGATGGGCACGATGTTAGCTCAGGGCCAGTCTTCCTCAGCAAAAAGAGGAGGACTGGCAGTAGTTAGCTGAGGGTTAATCTTCCTCAAAAAAAAATAAAAATAAAAAAATAAAATAAAATATATATGTATATGAAATTCATAAGAACCACATACCTACAGAAAAAAATACTATCTTTGCTCACAGGATTACAACACAAATCTGTTTGGTGACCAAGTTTCCAGTGATGTAGCTTAGTCTTGATTTTATAATATGAAAAGGAAAAATCAAAAAAGCAATTCCTCTTTCAGAGTGAAAAAAGTTAGCTTACAAGAGGTTTCCTGAAACACATTTTCTCCGAGTCTCACTCTAACTCCGTCCACACTGTAGGATAATGACATAGGTGAAACCCTCCTGAAATTGAGCAGGCCTATCGAAGTCTCCTTGGACAGGACCTAACACAAATGAGCCTGATAACAAATCTTCCATTGTGAACAGTGTTAGGGAAAGAGTTCGATAAATTTTATCCATGAAACTATCATCATTTTCTGCCTCCTTAGAAAATGTATCTCAACATCTTAAAGAACAGTAAGAGCAAAGTGCAACGTCGACTACTGAAAGAGGAATTATACAAAAGGCGGTCCCAGATCAAAATATACTAGGTACTCTGGCAAACTACTTTGGGGAAAACTAGAAAAAATTGCTCACCAAAAGAAAGGGTGGGAGGCCACTCTTACCCGTAGAGCATGCAATTCCCAAAGAGCAGTGTTCTGAGCATTACAGTACTCGGGTTCATCCAGCTCAGGAAGGAAAACCCCACTTCCCTGAGATTCATTGTCAAGCAACAGATCTGTTTTGGGGAATGTCTGCAAAAATGTCAGGTAAAAAGAAGAATTAATTAAACTACTATTGTTAATTTAAAAAACGTTAGTGGGTTCTGTACTTTTATTCGTATTTAAATTTGAGTCTATGGTTATATAAGGATTATGAGCACATGAACTTTATACCTAGTTTTAATTTTTAAAATTTAAGGTTATACCATAAGAGAACAATTGCAAAATATTTTATCTTGGCTCACTTTGAAAAGGATTTATTTTGCAAAAGAAAACAGAATATTCTCTTCACCCAGCAATCCCACTTTTAGGAATCTTTTCTATAGAAATAATTACATTAGATACACATATAAGGATATTCACTATAGCATCATTTATAACAGCAAAAAACGAAACAACCTATATGTCCACCAAAAGAAAAATGCAAAGAAGTGTAAAGGCCAGACTGCCTAAATTTGAATCCCACCTCTGCCACTGACTAACAGTGTCACTTTAGGCAAGTTACTTATTTTCTCTGGACTTCAATTTTCCCCATCAGTAAAATGGGAATAATAATAGTAGCCACTTCACAGAGTTGTTATGAAAATTAGATGAGTTAACTTTTCAAAGCAGTGCCAGGCACTCAGTAAGAACTATATGTGTTTGTTAGACACATAACCTCATATAGTCATTAAAGAGATAAAGCAGTTATATTTATACTAACACAAAAATGTGTTCACCATCAAGTGTTAAAAAAAACTGTAGAACAATAATGTATATCATAATCCCCTCAATTTCCTTTCCATTGAAAAAGAAAATTGTGTTGCTTGTGGGTGTTTGGTGTATGCATTTATATATGAATTTTAAAAAGTCTGCTGGGGGACAGCCCAGTGGCATAGTGGTTAAGTCACGTGCTCTGCTTCGGTGGCCGGGGGTTTGCGGGTTTGGATCCTAGGCATGGACCTACACCACTCATCAAGCCATGTTGCGGTGGAGTCCCACAGACAAAACAGAGGAAGAGTGGCAGGGATGCTAGCTCGGGGCCACTCTTCCTCAAGCAAAAAGAGGAGGATTGGCAGCAGATGTTAGCTCAGCACCATCTTCCTCACTGGGAAAAAAAAAAGTCTGCTGGAAGGACATCCACCAAATGATTAAAACGGTTACTTCTGGAAAAGGTCAACTGGGGTGGAATGCTTTGTTATTTTATGTACTTTCTGTCACCACCTGATTTTGTTACAAGTATGAACTACTTTTATAATTAAAATAATAACATAAATGGGGAGAAAAGACACAAATCAATCAAACCACTGTTGTACAGCAAGAACTTAGCTCTGTTCACTACTTACATGCATTAATATTCTGTTAATCGCTAAAATGCCAATGCTTGAATTTGGAAGAACATGAAGAGCGAGGGTACAAAGACGCTTGATGAAGGCAAGGGCTCGCTGCTGAGACACTTGCTTTCTTCGCTTAGTCAGCATGATATCAAGGCACTGAAGGACAATCTCAACACCTTCATTGGTAGCACCTAAAACAGGAGACATACCTTTCAGGGCTGTTCTTACTACTTTTTCATTATGTAACTTCACTGAACTCCAGAAAAACCAAAGATGAACTGCCGCACCTGTCCCAAATCACTTCCCTAACCAACAAAGCAGCACTATACTGCTCAAGGTATGGACTGGGTTGTACCACATCTCCAGTCAATTCCAGAAGTTCTCTCTCTCCAAGTCTTATATAAGGTTAAATACAGATGGGTGGCACAGGCAGGCCAGCATTTCATAGACCAGTTCCTAGTCCTCATTTTTCATTCACTATAATTCTGGCCACAACATATTCTTAAAAGATAAATTTTAATCAAAGACATATTATCTAACATACATACCTGCATGTAACTTGAACAACGTTTTGTAAAGATGTGTATAGAATTTCATTGGATCAATATTCAGAACATCACCTGTGAAATGACAACAAACACCAATTAGGTATGTTCAGCCTCCAAAGGTAAAGCAAACAAAACTTGATGAAGAAAATATCTTACCTTGCCCAGAAAGAATATGAAAAGCAGTCTGGACACAGTGAAGACTTTCTTGATAGCTTAAGTCCTTTAAAAAAAGGGAAAAAATTGATATTAAGAATAATTATCATTTACATCTTAAAAAGTAATTCATTAATAGTTACTTACACCAGATTCAATCAGAGTATGTAGGACTACTAATAAATCATCAAAAAATTCCACGTTTATAAGGTGAGCAAACCTAGAATCAAACAAAACTTAGTTAAAAGGTAACCTAAAAACAGAAATAAAGCAGCTAAAAATTAAGCTTGACTTTAAAACCATATTTTTAATATTCCTTATTTCAAAATGTTAGCTATGATGGGGATGATGTTGATTATTGATACTTTTCATTAATTCAGATTGGCCTTTTTGACAATTCATCCACAGTTGGACACTAAATTCAGCAGGAATATATGAGGCACTAAACGAACTAAAAATATTTCAAAAATACTTCTGCCCTAAGGAAGAAGTTGCTAAGAGCAAGCAACTTCCCCCAAGGAAAGTTTACCAGGTGTCCAGATCTGCTCTAAGTCATAAAGGAGCCAGCATCATAAGCTTCTAGGAAGAAGGGTGGCAGGCAGAGGAAAAAGGGGTATAAATCTGCTATTTATAAGAATATGGACACTATGAAAGCTTTAAAAATAAAATGGAAAGAATACTGGACCTGGAGTCTAGTTCAAGCTCTGCAATGAATTACCTATATCATCCTAGGTGAGTCACTTGACTGTCCTGGGGCTCTATTTCTGCAAATAACTGAGGTCACTCAATAGAATTAAAGAGAAAGAATCATTTGAGCTACTAAATGTCAGAGCACTCTTTTTTTTTTTTAATTGTGGTAACATTGGTTTATAACATCATATAAATTTCAGGTGTACATCATCGTATTTTGATTTCTGTCTAAAGAGCACTCAACACTACAAAATATTAGGCACTGAGGTAGTTAAAGTCAGTATATCTCTTCAATATTAGTGCAAGAGCCTTTGACATTTTGTAAATCTCATAACAAGAAGGGACCTTAGAAGTGATACATTTCCCATGTGTTAGTACAATCATTTTGGGAAGCAATTTAGCAATATTTATCAAAATTTAAAATGAGCATAACCTTTGACCTGGCAATACACACACACAAATGCATGGCAATATTCCAGTGCAACACAGGGGATTGACCAAATAAAGTATTATATATCTATAAAATGGAGTATTATGAACTTAAAAACAAAAAAAGTGGACTTATACGTGCTAACATGACAAGGTACTCAGAGTAAATATTAAAAAAAAGTAAGTTACCAAATAGCATACATAGCACAATTCCATTTGTGTGAAAGAAGGCAGGAAGATACTTACATACATATATAGGAGAGGAACTCGCAATTTTTAAATTTTTAATAGCATTATCTGAATTTTTTAAATGAGTGTATATTATTAAAAACTTGTTTAAATAAAGGAATTGGTCATTAAAAAAACAAACACCATGAGCCAGCCCTGACAATCTAGTGCTTAAAGTTCAACATTCTTACTGCTTCAGCAGCCCGGGTTTGTTTCCTAGTCACGGAATTACACCACCCGTCTGTCAGTTGCCATGCTGTGGCCATGGCTCACACAGAAGAACTAGAAGGACTTACAGCTAGGACATATAACCATGCACTGGGACTTTGGGGAGGAAAAAAAAAAGAGGAAGACTGGCAACAGATGTTAGCTCAGGGTGGATCTTTCCCCACAAAAAACAAACAAAAACACACCAGGTCCTGCCCAATGTAGGAACAACCCTTTCTCTTTGAACCTCTGAGCAACCTCTCTTTGAATACTTTCACTGTCAAGGACCACATTAGTTTATAAAGAAAAGCATCCTATCGCCAAATAGCTCCAGTCATTAGAAAGTAATTTCTTATATGGAACAGAACTTGCCTTCTCTCTGTCAGCCACTAGTCCTATTTCTAAAGCTGTGCTGTCAAACAATGGTAGCCAATAGCCACATGTTGCTAGTGGTGCTTGAAATGTGGCTAGTCCAAACTGAGAAGTGCTCCAGGTGTAAAATATACATCAGTTTTGGAAGACACGTTATGAAAAAAAGAATGCCAATTATCTCTTTAATGTTTAATATTGATTGTATGTCAAAATATTTTAGATAAACAGAATTTAATAAAACGTAACAATTTCACCTATTTGTTTTCACTTTTTCCATTTGCCTATGTAGTTCATATTATATTTCTATTGGATAGCACTGTTCTATAGGATACTACCTCAAATAATTGTGCAAAACTATCATGACAACCATTATTCTAGCTCAGATCTCCGAAAAGCTTCATTAGTGTTGATAAAATATACAAAAAAATCTATCTTAACAGGAGCAGATTACTAGGACTAAAGAAACAATGTGTGAGCTGGGTTAGAACAGACTTTAGAGTCACCTGCATGAACCACTCAAACTGTGATAGTGGGTAACCAACTACAGTGCAAAAAGAACCAAGAACTGAGAAATAAACCCTAGGGACACCTAAAATTTACCAAGCAGAAGCAAAGAGTTAGTGAAGGAGATTTAAAAAATAAAAGGTTTGAGATGAGAAAAACAAAAAAGCACAGTGTTATGAACAGTTTCAAGAAAAGGCTTGTGACAAATAAAAAAGGAATGAGAACTGAGAAGGACACTAGGTCATCATTCATGAACTCTGTTTAAAATTCATCGTTACTTCGGTCTTATCTATATAGAAAGAATCTAAAAGGTGTCAACCTACACAGCCCTTACTTGGCAAGACCTTCTAGAACTGCTGGCAGGAGAGGTGACCTCTGGGCCTTCTTCAATATTCTGAAGTAGGTTACAAACACAATATTCAAAGTCTCCGTGTGCTGGCAGAAGAAATAGACAAAACGACTTTAGTATAACCTCATATACTTTCTCCTGAGTTACCATAACCATGACTTTCAAAGTCAACCTTTTAAAGCTCAACCTCAGTGTTAGGAGCTTCAACAAAACAGAATGAAGATGTACATCCTGTGATTTCATAAAAGTAGCACTGATCACATCAGTTTCTGGCACAAATAAGCCTTATGAAATAAAGCAGAATTATACAACCACAAGTTGAAACAATAAATCTCTAGTTAAAATCATTTAACAAAACATTTTGCAAGCATAAGAGAATGTGAACCTGCCTACCAGTTTAAGTTTTTTCTCAGTACTCTCTGAAGCTTCTGCCTCCCGAAGCTCTCGCTCGAGTTTCTCTTCTGCTTTCTTCCACTGAAAAGAGAGTGAAAAAAAAGTAAGAGGACATATCACCGAATAAAAAAAGCAAGCTTCAGAGAGGCCTAATATACAAATATTATGAAACACATAGACTAATACCATAGATTGTCTATGAATACAAATATAAGCAAAAGCAAAAAAAAACACAGATAAGCAGTGTACACAAAACTTGTAACAGTGGTTGCCTCCTAGGAGGAAGGCAGAAGAATAAGAGCAGGGAGAGGCACAAAGGGGATTCCAACTCTATCACCAATGGTTTCTTTCTTCTCAAGGAAAAAAGTGAAATAAGTCTACTAATATTTGCTCAGTCTGAATGGTGGGTACACGGGATATGCTATATCATTCTCTGCAGTTTTCCATAAATTAAATTTAAAATTTTCAAAAAAGAGAAAACAGAAGAACATGCTGAATGCAGAAATAATTCTTATTGTTAAATCATCTATAACATGGAAACCACTCATTAACAATACTTCCTAAACCCATTTACATACAATGCATGAAACCAGATTCCATGTAGAAATTCAACAAAATGTTAATTTTTTTACACTTCCTTATGCTGTAAGGAATAATAAGCACACAATGGTTGCTAATCTGCCTGAGACACAGAGGAGTGAGGAACAGTTTCCTTCCCTCATCTGAAGCTGTTAAAGAGCTGCTGTTTACTGAGTCTCTGTTTCCCCACCATAGCTACATACATGCTGCTCCTAACAGACTTGTCCAACTTCTACTAGGACAGTATGGTACAAATAATTAAAATGTTTACCTTCATTTGTTTACAACTATTAAGTCTATTTTGATACTTCTGTCATGTTTTCAACATTTATTAGACATTCAAAGACAGATATTCCTGGAAATTATTTTTCGTTTTTTTTTATATGCAATTTGATAACCCTAATAAACTGTCTAGAAAAGTTTTGAGAAGTGATAATAATAATGATGGTGGTGATGACAACTAATGTTTACAAAGCACACACAGTGTTATGTGCTCTGCTAAGTGCTTTGCATATATCATCTTATGTAAAACGCACAATGACCCTACGAAGTAGGTGCTATTATTAGCTCCATTTCTCAAAATAAAAAGTTTCCAAAGTCTCATAGTAAATAAACAAAGGCCAGGAATTTCAACCTAGGTTTCAAAGACAAACCAATAAAGAAATATGATTCAATTAACAACCACCCACTTTGTTGCCAACTTCACATGAATACATCCTTTCTGTTAAGGACAGAATCTGTGTATCACAATGAATCTAAGATGATCGTAAGTCATTTTATCTATTGCTCTCTTTGCCAATGAATTATCAGTTTAAACTGATTCATTAAAATATTTTTCTTAGATAATCTGTGTATGACTCCACTCACATGAGGAATTTAAAACTATGGATAAAGAACAGTTTAGTGGATACCAGGGGAAAGGTGGGGTGGGGGGTGGGTACAAAGGGTGAAGTGGTGCACCTACAACATGACTGACAAACAATGTACAATTGAAATTTGACAAGATTGTAACCTATCAATAACTCAATAAAAAAAATATATTTTTCTTTTCTTTTCTTTTTTTTGGTGAGGAAGATTGGTCCTGAGCTAACATCCGTTGCCAATCTTCCTCGTTTTGCTTGAGGAAGATTGTCACTGAGCTAACATCTCTGCCAATCTTCCTCTATTTTTCGTATGTGGGATGTTGCCTCAGCATGGCTTGATGAGCTGTGTGTAGGTCTGGCCCCAGGAAAGGAACCCACGAACCAAAGGCTGGCAAAGTGGAGCACACAGAGTTAAACCACTATGCCACTAGGCTGGCCCCTAATTCATTAAAATATTTCTTTGCAGTAACTGAGAAAAATAAAATTCTCTAAATGTTAGATGTTACAATATTTATATTTATGATTTAACTATGATTTTTCACCTGTGCACATAATATGATTTTATTCTAAAACCAAATAAAACAAAAAAGGAAATAAATCAAACCTTTCTCTGCATTCTTGATAGAGTTTTTCTCTTTTCCTTGAAAGTCATGAACTTTTTTGGTTTATTAATGTCCTCTGTATCTTTTTTCACTTCTATTTCCTTGATTCTTAGGCACAAGAATGTTTTTAACATCTAATATTGAAGAAAACACAAATACAAAGCTTCACATTTATATTGCCCTCAAAAACTTTATATGGAAAAATAAGCATTTAACAATGTTATTCCTTTCCTTCAGGGAAAAAAAAGCTGTAAAACATCTTTTATCACATTTTACACAAAGTTCCACATCTTTTTGCTGAACATATTTCATAATTTGTATCTATGAAAGAACACCATTATTTGGTTAAATACACATAATGTTATTTTGCAGTTTAATGAGTATAGAAAGAGAGAACATATCACTTGGCATTGGTAGGTAGGATGAGAAAGAGTAGACAGACCAGAAAAAGGTTTGGACCAGAATGGGAGGAAAGGATATAAATTAGGTAATTGTAAACCAGCTTCAATTTACCAAACCAGCTTCAGTTTTTCAGTTAACAGCTCTAATTTTTTTTTTTACAGACTTTATTTTTCCTTTTTCTCCCCAAAGCCCTCCAGTACATAGTTGTATATTTTTAGTTGTGGGTCCTTCTAGTTGTGGCACGTGGGATGCTGCCTCAGTACCCAAACACCCAGGATCCGAACCAGCGAAATCCTGGACTGCTGAAGCGGAGCGTGCAAACTTAACTACTCAGCCACGGGGCTGGCCCCAACAGTTCCAATCTTTATCTCTTCTTACCAGTAAAAAAATAACATGAACACTAGTGTTATTAATTTTAAGACAACTTATTTTCCTTTAAGCCATAGTTCTCCAACTTTAGTAAACATCAGAATCACCTGGAAGACTTGTTAAAACACAAATAGCTGAGCCCCATCCCCAGGTTCTGATTCAGTAGGTCTGGAGTGGGGCCCCAGAATTTATAGTTCTAACTCCCATGTGGTCCAGGGACCACAATGAAAACTATTGCTTAAGCCACTCACAAATTCAGATACTAATTTGGAAATTGGTGTTTTGTGTGTTACAGCAACCATCCACACATACAGACAAAAGAGGTTTAAAATTCAGTATTTTCTCTGGAAGAAATCACTCTACTGACTTCCTGCAGTCACAGCAGCATTCCTGGAAAAAAAATCAGGACTACAGCTTCATCTTCCAATATGTACGTATGGAAGAAAGCTGAGTATTTCAGATTAGAGGGCTTAAAGCACAGAACGAAAACAAGGAGGAAGGAAGAACTAAAAGCATACACAGCGAACGTGAAGTCATCCTAGGTATCAGAAAGAGCAATTACGAATATTTCGTAGGCATTCTGTATGCTCATAAAATATTACCCATAAATGAAAAATAATTCCAAATTAAAGAATGTGGCATTTGGTCCACTAATCCTTGGCAAGCAAACCAAGAATACACGAGGAAAAGTAGTCTCTTCGATAAATGGACTGGGAAAACTGGCTATCTACATGCAGAAGAACGAAAGTTGGACCCTTATCTTATACCACTCACAAAAATTATCTCGAAATGGATTAAAAACTTAAAAATAACACCTGAAACTGTAAAACTCCTAGAAGAAACCATATGGAAAAGCTGTTGGACATTGGTCTCAGCAATGATTTTTGTGGATATGACATCAAAAACAGGCAACAGAGGCAAAAATAAACAAGTGAGACTACATTAAACTAAAAAGCTTCTGCAGAGCAAAAGAAACCACCAACAAAATGAAAAGGCAACAGAATGGGAGGAGATATTTGCAAACCATACATCCAATAAGGGGTTAATATCCAAAATAAATAAGGAACTCACACAACTCAATAGCAAAAAACAAAGAATCTGATTAAAAAATGGGCAGGGGCTGGCCCAGTGGCGCAGCAGTTAAGTGTGCACATTCCACTTTGGTAGCCCACAGTTCACCAGTTCGGATCCTGGGTGCAGACATGGCACCACTTGACAAGCCATGCTGTGGCAGGCGTCCCACATAAAAAGTAGAGGAAGATGGGCACGGATGTTAGCTCAGGGCCAGCCTTCCTCAGCAAAAAGAGGGAGACTGGCAGCAGATGCTAGCTCAGGGCTAATCTTCCTCAAAAAAAAAAAAGAAAAAATGGGCAAAGGACCTGAACAGACCTTTCCCAAAGACATCCGAACGGCCAACAGGTATATGAAAAGGTGCTCAACAGCACTAATCATCAGAGAAATACAAATCAAAATCACGAGATAGTATCTCACACCTGTTAAGATGGTTATTATAAAAAAGATAAGAGATAAGTTGTTTATGAGGGTGTGAAAAGAAAGGAATCCTGTACAGTGTTGGTGGGACTCTAAATTGGTGCAGCCATTATGAAAAACAGTATGGAAGTTCCTCAAAAAATTAAAAATAGAACTACCATATGATCCAGAATTCCCACTTCTGGCTATTTATCCAAAGGAAAATCAATCACTGCCTCAAAGAGATATCTGCACCCGTGTCCACTGCAGCATTATTCACAGTACCCAAGATATTGTGTACTTGAAATTTTAAATATTCTCACCACACACAAAAACAGGTAACTATGTAAGGTGATGGATGTGTTAATTAACTTTACTGTGGTAATCATTTCATAATGTATATACAAAATCATCACATTATATTCTTTTTAAAAAAATTACATTGTACAACCTAAATATATATTCAAAAAATCCCCAACATATTAAAGAACACAGTTTATATTCCAGCTTCACTAAAATGAAAGTTTCTCTATGGCTCAGTTTCATGTTTAAGCCTTATTATCTGACCACTCTACAATTCTGAGTAAAGACACTAAATATATTCTCTTACTTAAACCCAATATTTATCATTTTAGTGGTTCAACTGAAATTATCAGCTTTGAGGAATGAAAGGGATTTGATGGCAAAGAAAGACTTTGAAGTTAGGAAACAAAACAGAGTAGAAAATATCACCTTAACAATCAAAACTATATGACCAAAACTAAAGTTAATAAAAATATCTAAGACCCAAATGAAGAAAATTATAAAACTTCACTTAAGAAGGTAAAAGAAGCCTTAAACAAAAAGCAAGATGTATGATATTCTTAAGTAGAAAAAAATCAATTCTGTAAATATTTTAATTCTCCCACATTAACCTATACATTGAATCAATGCCAGTTAGATTCTCTGTGTGTACTATTTGGGGATGGGGAAGTAAATTTTGATTCTAAATTCCTTCTGGAATAATATATACAAAAATAATTTAAAATATATTGGAGGAAAAAAAAAGAATGGTCCATGGCTTTTATCAGTTATCTCCATTTTGATCAGCATCATGCTACCAGATATCCAAATATACTACAGATATACTGTATTCTACAGATATAAGGCTACAATAATTAAAATAGTATATTTTAGGGAACTAACTAAATCAACAGAAGAGCTCAAAAATAAAATTTTGTGTTGGAATTTAGCATATAATAAAGGCAGCATTTCAAATCAGCAGCAAAAAGAAGATGGTATTGAAATAACAAATTACCCACTTTAAAAAGTATCTATTATTAGCTCTGCACTCATACCATACACAAACAAAAAGATGTCAAATGGATTAAATATTTAAATATAATATTAAACATAAATATTTAAATATAACTAAAACTCTTCTGCAAGGAAAGAATCTATAATTCTTAGGATTGAGGCAGTTCTATGAACGACAAAAATACAGCCTCACATACAAGTGGAAAAAACGTGACAGCAGACTAAAATGTAAAACTTCTATAAAGCAAAAAGACCACAATACAAAATTAAAAGATAGAACAACAAACAAATATTTGCAAGTTACATATCAGACTTAATCTCCTCAGGACGCAATGTGACATGAAGACCCACACACAGCTGCTGTTTCTTTTGTTCACTATGTTGTCCCCAGGACCTAGAACATACCTAGTACACAGCTAAATTTATCGAAATGAATAAATATAAAAAAATTATTACAAGTCATTAAAGAAAGACAAATACCTGAGGAGAAAATCTGGCAAACAATACAAGGTAAAAAGTTCAAATGACTACTAAATGCATGAAAGTAAAACCTCACTAATAAAGATGTGAAAACAAAAAATACACATATAATACATAATTTTTTACCTACCAGACTAACAAAAATTAAATAGTAAAAAATATTCAGTTTGGGGTAGGTTGTAGGGAAATGACAGCCCTATCACTAGTGGGAACATAAGTGATAAAATGTTTTTGAAGGACAATTTGGCATTATCTCTCAAGTTTTTAAATGTGTATACTGCTGGACCTAGTATCCACACTTTAGAAATTTAACTCACAGAATATTCACACAAGTATGAAAAAATAATAGAGCCAAAATGTTCTCTTCCTTGCTGACTATAACAGCAGAAATATAAAAACAACTAAGCTATCCATCAATTGGGGGCCATATATTCACATAATGGAATAGGATGGCAGACATTAAAAAGAATAGGATAGTCCTCCACATAAGCCCACAATATATAAAATGAAAACAGCTCCAGAATAGTTTCCATAGTATAAACTCATTTTTTATTTTAATATATAAACAAGCATATATTTCTACATCTGCACAGAAAATATCTAGAAGGATACACACCAAAGTGTTAAGAGTGGTTACATTTGGGTAGGTGAGTACTTTCACTTTCTACTTTATATACATCAATAAAGAATAAATTCCTCATAACAACTGAAAATTCACTTTGTAATTTAAAAACAAATAAAATGTAAAGTAAGAAAGGAAAGGCTTACCTCTGGCCTAACTTCATAATTTCTGCCCTTCACAAAACCAGAAATCACTTTAATTACACCAAGGGAAGCTTGGCCTAATTTATCTTGTTTGAAGAGTTTCTTTACTGCCTCACAACACATTTCAGATATCTGAAAAATAAAATGTTACACTAAACCAGTGTTTCTCAACCTCAGCACACTGACATTTTGGGTCAGATCCTACTTTGTTGTGGGGGGCTGTCCTGTGCATTGTAGGATGTTTAGGAGCCCCCCTGGCCTTTACCCACTAGATGCCAGTAGTAACACTCCCCCATTACCACAGTCGTGACAATCAAAAACGTGTGCAGACACAGCCTAACAGTCCCTGGAGGGCAAAAGTGCCTCCTGCTCAGAACCACCACACTAAACTCATGTTCAAATAATTTTTCTTAGAGAGAGTATTCAATGAAGTGACCCTATTTCAGCAATAAATAATAGCTCTAAAAGAATTTTGAGGGAAAAAAAATAATCACAGGGTCTATAATTTCTGTTAAGGACAACAGCAACAATCATTTAGAGCAACCCACCAATTTTGACACATCATTCATGAGAGGGACAATCAATACAATGATGTTGTTGTGAAAGTTGAAATGAGGTAGTGCCACCAACAGCTCACAGAGGCTCTTCACAGCCACTTCTGCCAGTCCTTTGTATGCCTTTAAGGAAATTACATTACTTTTCTTCAGCTTCCTTTGCTTCCAGTCTAATAAAAGATAACAGTAGTTATTCTTTTATTCATTGGTGAAAACTTCAACTAATTAGCTTTCTTTTACAGTAATATGCAATGATATGAAAATTCAATACGCAACACAATTCTTAAATATGAGTTGTGTCTACTGTTGACACAAGTACAAATGTTGTCTTTGAAATTTGTCTACCATCTCCACCCTCTTGACTCTAACCACAATTACAAGAATCTTGGCTTTCCATATATTTGAAAACATATATCATTATGGGCCAGCCCCAGTAGCCAAGTGGTTAAGTTCAGCACACTCTGCCTTGGTGGCCCATGTTTGGTTCCTGGGTGCAGACCTGCACTATTCTGTCAGTGGCCACATTGTGGCAGTGGCTCACATACAAAAAGAGGGAGATTGCTAACAGATGTTGGCTCAGGGCAAATCTTCCTCAGCAAACGTAAATAAATAAATAAATAGAAGTTATATCAATCAATGAAAAGGGTCTGTGGGGTAAGAAAGGGCGGGGGGGGGGGGGGGTGTCAGGGAGTGGATACCTTAAAGGAATCCTTGGGCTGGGCTCTACCAAGGCTTTCCCCAAAACACTAGATTATAAGAAGCCTGGGTTCAAATCCTAGTCATCCATTAATTGGCTGGTGAACATAAATAAGTTCTAAACTCTCTGAGCTCCAGTTTCTCCTTTTTTTCAAAAATCCCAAGAACCTAAAATATCATTTCTCCTGACTTCTAGCTGATGTTCACTGTGGTATCTTTACCCAGGAGGTCCAGAAGAGATTTAAATTCTCCTTCAAAATAACCAAAGATTCACAGTAACTCTTTTCTAGAAATTTCTACATACATAGTGTTACCATAACACAGCATCTTGATTATGAAAATATGCTGGTTTTTCTAAAGTTCAACACCTCCCTCTGCATCACCCCGCCAGAGATGAGAGAGTATGGATGATAGTATCTTTATTTTAAAGTTGATTCTCATATATATGATTTTTCCCCAAACAGACTGTATTCACTATAAGAAAGAACCATATCTTCTATTTACTTAAAGTTAACAAGACTTCAAATTGGACAGATGAATGGATAAACAAAAGGTGGTGTATACATACAATGGAATATTATTCAGTTTTAAAAAGGAAAGAAATTTTGACACATGCTACAACAAAGATGAATACTGACAACATTATGCTAAGTAAAATAAACTAGTTACAAAAGGACAAATATTGTATGATTCCACTTATAATATGAGGTTCCCAGAGCAGTCGAATTCCTATTTAATTCAAATTAGTAGAATAGTGGATGCCACAGGCTGGGGAAAGGACGGGATAAGGCGTTACTATTAAATACTATTAAATATAATAGTATTTATATCTGTTAATGTTTAATAGTTATAGAATTTCAGTTGAGGAAGAAAAGGTTCTGGAGATGGATGGTGATGATGGTTGTATTAACACCGGATTTACATAATGCCACAGAACTGTACACTTATAATAGTTAAAATGATAAATTTTGTGTTATATATATTTTTTACTATGATTTTTTTTAAAACTTAAAGACTTTGTAATGGCTCAATCTACTTAGAAAAGGCCTACACCTGCATGATCCAATACAGAGGCCACTAGCCACATGTGGCAATTGAGCACTTGAAATGTGGCTAACCCAAATTTAGATGTGCTGCGTGAAATACATACCAGATCTAGAACCTAGTACAAAAAAAGAACATAAGCTATCTCACTAATTTTTAGAATTGATTATATGTTGAAATAATAATTTGGATATATATATAATTTACTATTAAAATTAATTTCATTGCTTTTTACTTTTTTTTGGTGTGGTTACATTTTTTTAAATGACATACGTTATGTGTCTCACGTTACAGTACTATTGGATAGTGCCAGTCTACATAAAGCTCCCAGGCCTTAGAATAAATGCTAGTAAGTGTGTTACAGTTGAGATGCCAGAGCATAGAATCAATATCCAAACCATCCACCTGCACGTCCACTACACTCCACCACCTTTATGCTCTTATTGGGCCAAAAGATTCAGCAGTCCTGTTCCAGCTGAGATGGCAGCTGGGTAATCCTTAAGCCCAGCACTAAGTAAAGGAGCCCAACTGAGTCAAGTGAAAGCACCTGGCCTAGGCAATTGACTCTCTTCCCCTTTCATGCCCAAATTTTCTGTATGCCCTTCTTTTTCTGAACAAAGAGAAAGAGAACAAGAGTTTGATAGAAGAGGTTATCATCCTGAATGACTGACTCATAAGTCCATTTTCAAGGCACTCATTACATCCATTTCAAGTTATCCTTCTCTCCTGACTAGCCCTTCCGAATAAAAATAAAGTAGAATAAATTTCAACTACTGATGAATTCAAGAAACATACAACTACTTACTAGATAAAGGACTGCAACAATACTACTAAGAGCTGATAAAATATAGTACCTAGTACAAGCTAGGCACAGTTCTAAGTGCTTTATATTATAAATTTTAACAATAATCTTATGAGATAAGTACTATTACTATTCTCATTTTATAGACAGAAAAAAGGAGGCACAGAGAGATTAAGTGATTTGCCCATCACATAGGTATTAAGCGGTGAGCCAGGATTTGAACCAGGAAGTCTGACTCTAGATTTGCTCTTGACATACACCATACTGACTCTCAATACACAGCACAGAATATAGAATTCACCTTCCTGACCAAAACTAAGTATGTTACATACTTTTAAGATATGTTTAATATACCTTTAACCATTTGCTCCAGATTTTCCAAATAAAATTTATATTGGCTAACCAGGCCTTCCTCAAATTCTCTTAACTTTTGGGTTTCTTTGCGTATCTGAAAAAGACAAAAAAGATCAGTCATATTTTAAAATCAAAACATTGAAATCCTTAAATTAGCACAGAATGGGAGTGCCCAGTATATGCTCAGTCTTATAAAAACAAACAAAAAAACTCTATTTCTCCCATCTCTAGCTCTCCAAATTTTCAGTTTATTTTGTATAGTATTTATATCTAGCATTACCTTGGTAGATTTTTCTGCTTCTGTGAGGGGTCGTATTTTATATGAAGGAGTGATGTCTTTAAATAACTCCATCAGAGAAACTATCACCAGCTTTCGAACAGTAACAGCCACATCAGGATCCTGTTCCATCAACATGGAACGTAATTCTTTCAATTTTTTAATCTGTTAAAGAAATAACTTGTAAGGCTAGAGAAACTATGGCAAAACAATTATGAACAAAAGACAACAGCCTCATATCTCGTATAATAAACAGAATTCATGAAATGACTCAGAGTCTAGTCAAGCTACACACAATTTAGATACTGCTCACATTACCAACATATATATCACTAAAGTTATAAGTTAATCATATTTTGTTAAATAAGTAGTTATAAAAAATAAAGATTTAGAAAAACAGTTTAAATTTGTTAATTTATCTATTTTTAGAAATTCTTTTGTCACTGGGTTTTCTTAAAGCTTGTGTGTCCTATTTCCCTAAAATACTTTCTGAAATATATTATATACACCAATCAAATGTATTAATCACATATACATGAATTAATCAGGAATTAAATATAATGTATCCACATAACTTTTAGCTTCAACAAGACTCATACAAAATCATTTGTATGATGTAATGTAGAAGTGAAAAATTGGTTTCAACAAATGTGCTTGCTTTGATGAACTACTATTGCCTGCTGAAGCAATATCTTAACAAGCAATGCTCTGGTTGGTTAGCAATGTTGGCCACAGTAGGGAATAGGACAAATAGGCCACCACCTATTTGCCATCTCTAACTTGAATGAAATAAGCAAGAGGCTCCAGAGTTAGAAGACCTGGGTTCCAACCTAGTGGCTATTAAAATCTAGAACAAATGCCTTGACTTTTTTAAGGCTCAATTTTTCAGGTGTAAAAAGAGATCAATAGCATTTGTCTCTATGATTGTACAATGATTAAATGAGATAATACAGGTGAGAAACATTCCAAATTCCCCTCCCCAATCCTGCTCCAGATCTTCCTCTCATTTTATTAGAAAAGGACAAATACTACTCCAAAACATACTCCACGAAATTTTTTCTACAAATGTAAATAATCTATTTCATCATTCAATAAATAAATATTTGTCACACTAGGATGCTGGGGACACCAATATAACAAGAATATTAGTACCACTTTATATGACTTCATGTATATTTTACCATTTAATCCTCATAACAAAGTTTTAAAATAGGTACCTACCCCTTGTAGAGATGAAGAAAATGAGCCCTAGGTAAAACTTACCCAAGTCTAACAGATAGTACTTAGCGGAGCCAAGACTGAACCTCAGGTTCCTTGAGTCCATGTTATAACTATCACCACCTTCACCACTGTACCTATGGCCCATTGGCAATTCATTATAACTCTCTGGTCTATTTCACTTAAAATGTTTTCCACTTACAAGCATTCCTGAACTAATCTCATTGACTTTTGTGTAGCATGTTCTTTATTAAAAATTCTATAGATCAGTCAAGCAAATTTGTAAGTAGGTTCCTCTTCCCAAATACAATTAATTTTCACACTTACCACTTTTAGAGTTACAACAGTAAACCCAATTTCTTCATTTAGAGATGAAGAAAATAAGACTCAGAGTTTAAGTGACTTCTAAGATCACAGAAGAAATTAAGTTCAGACATAGGATTAGGCTAAGATTCTGTCTACTCTCTTATTCTAACTCAGTTACTATGTTTTGTTAATGCTTTTCCTTTTTGTGTGTGCTTGTAAGTAGTAAGTAAGTAACAAGAGAATTGTAAGTAACAAGAGAATCTTAAAATATTAGACATGTACACCATATCTAATATAAAGAGCCTAAAGAAATTAATACTACTTACATTACTTTCAGGATCTGATAATATGGCAGATGCCAAGGCTGCAATATGCATTTTCTTCTCTTGTAGTTTTTTCTTTCTCTCAGTTAAACGTTCTTCTAATGTCAGCTCTCGAACAGGATCTTCAATTATCTCTGAAACAGATTAGGTTTCCTCTCTTAAATGTTCCTTTATTTACAAGTATCCAAGAACTTTAATTAATAAAATAATTTTCTTGTAGTAATAGATCATAACAATGATAGGTAACTTTTACTGAGCACTTGCCATGGGCCAAGATTACTACTTATTGTCCTCTCAAAAATCATCTGAGACAGGTACCACCATTAGCCCCACTCTGTAGATAAAGAAACTGAGACAAAGGAAAAGTAACTTCCTTAAGTTCAAAACCTGGCAGATATGAGATTCAAACTGAGGCAACCACTATGCTGGTAAAACCAGAATAATTCCTATTAATTAAGAGAAAAGGCAATCTAATTTAATTTTTTAAAAAGTACAGAATATTCTCATTTGTTTTCAACTCTATATAGGCCTTTGAACTACACAAAATATTTCCACTTTAAGAAATTTATAAGGAACTAGATTAATAAACACACAAGCATAATCCATAATGAGCCTACGAAGGATGACCAAAAACAGTTAAACAGCTGAACTATAATCTCATC
The DNA here is from genome assembly GCF_021613505.1 of Equus quagga. NCBI lineage: Eukaryota > Metazoa > Chordata > Mammalia > Perissodactyla > Equidae > Equus > Equus quagga. The sequence continues at coordinate 150,298,898 of NC_060268.1, forward strand.
TACACTATTAATGAGGTTTGCTAAGCCAAACTAAAATTTAACCATCTTATTCTATCACAGACTCTAAACCAATATAATTTCAAACAAAAGAACAAGTTTAACTTAGATTAGAACTGTTCTAGCTATTAGAAACCAGCATCCAATTATCTAAAATATATATAAAGTATAAAAGCTCTAAGAAAGAATCAAAATTATTTCATACCACAAAATGCAAAAAAATGTAATTCTCAATTAACAATTTACTAACTATAAAGATGTATCGCATTACCTTCTTCAAGTTCCACCTCTTCTTGATCCTCTTCATCTTGGTTACTGTCAATCACTATATAAAAAATATATCTATTAAAAATGTGACAGTACATTTTAGTGGCAAAACTACAAAGAAAAGCAGGGACATCATTACCATAAAACTTGGGAAAGTAGTTACTTCTATGAGGAGGGAGCAAATCAGTGATTGAGGGGAGCACAAAGCAAGTTTCCGGGTGCTGGCAGTATTTATTTCTGGGTGTGTTTTTTGTGATAAACCACATAACTTGAAATCTTTGACTTCTGGACTTTTCTGTGTGTTTTATTTCATAAGAAAAAAGATATATGTTAAGAAAAAAACGCTAAAAAAGGATGACTAAGATGCCCTAATTTTAGAAACAAGAGAATTTGGTAAAAGAAAATCACATTAACATCATAGGCTTCAGTTTGTACTCGCAGTACAATGGACACTTGAGATAATCATCTGTTTTTCTGGCCAAAATCATCAAGTTTGCTATATGACTAACTGCAGCTACCCCTATTTTGTAGATATGGGTAAAAGTCAAAATAAAATTAAATTTTGAATGGAAAAAAATGTGACTTTAGTAAGGAGCTAAAATTTTAACCAATACACAGGCTGATTAGATTCACCTGGCTTCTCCCTGGTCTGTGGGATTATACCACTTTTATCTTTGATAGGAAGCAAGTGAATCAATTCCTTCTCTGGTGCAGTTTGCAGAGCTCTTGGTATTTTTTCATATTTTTCTATAATGTGCTCACGCTTTCGTTTCTTGACATGAACAGGCTCACTGCAAAAAGAGAAATTTAATTTTCAGTTTTAATATATTTAAAAAGGAACCTAGAGACCTATCATTTAAAAGTACATAAAAATTAACTCCTAGCCAAACCTCCAATAGGTATATAGATTCTAGCACCTAGACCAGGCACATAGCAGGCACTCAAACAGTAAGTAAACAAATGAATTGTATCATCTACCACAAAGAACCAAACTATGGCTTCATCTAGTTTTCCCTTTAGATGCAAAATAAAGGTGAAAGTTAAAGCAGATTCTTTTTAAAGAATATTCCACAGACCCAAGGGTGACATCATGCTACTTTACCTCAAAAACCTTCAGAGCATAGTATGGATTCAGGAGTTAAAAAGATCTAAGTTTAAATTTCAGATTCACTACTTGTGATTGTGGGGAAGTATCAGTTTCCTCTCTGTAAATGGGAATAATACCTACTTAATAGGGAACAAGGATTGAGATCACAGCCATAAAGAACTCAGGACTGTTCTGCCAATTCTCCAGAGAACAGCATTCTTCCCCCATGCACTCCACTCACTGTTCAGACTCAAAAGAAATAAAGATGGACGCTAAATAAAATCAGCTTGTTTTATTCATGAACTTCCTTTATTTAGACGATAAACTGAATAACAGGGTTTACTCTTTGTTAACGCTGCTTTCACAGCTGAACGTCTTGCACTAACCACCCAAGTAACATTCACAACAAAGTTTTTAACACTGAAAGGATGTGAATCACTATAATCTAAACGAAGTAGTACCTTGAAGAAAGATCTCTTGTTAGAAAAGATGCTCTTTGTCCTAAATCCTTCATTAACTGTAAGTCATCTTCATCCATCATATCTAAAGGAAGGGCTTCCTCTTCTTCCTCCTCTTCCCTCTCAATCCTTTTACCTGTTCCATCAGAAAGATATCAGCAACAAGTATTAGCGATATAGAGCTCTGCACTTTTATGTCTATAATAGGAAAGGCTTATGTTTTTCTAATACCTTAGCCCAGTGTTTCTAAATGGGAGCACTACTGACATGTTGAGCTAAACAACTGTTTGTGGGACTGGGGTGTCCTGAGATAAGCAAAATGCTAGCATCTCCGACCTCTGAAATTAAATGCCAGGAGCCTTCCCAGGTCACTGAAACAACCAAAAAATAAGTATCTCCACACATTCCGCAATGTCTTTCCGAGCATTTGAGAACCAATAGCTTAGCCCCTTAGCTCCTTCTGATCTCCAATGACTTTCACTTCCACTCCACTTCAGCCACTCCCTCCAAGGGCCACATCCCAAACCTTGGTGCTCACCCCATTCTCCTAGCACAACGTTCTGTCCTTCCACCTCTCATTCAGTTACTTCCACTGCACTGCTTTGACCAAATATATAGGCCTTCAATCCTTTGACCACTCTACTTTCTATTTACCAACATGTTCTCCCTTCACTCCCTCACTTAAATTGCATGGCTATCACGTCAACCACCCTCTTGCCAATATCCTCAACTCCTTTCCCTTCTACAGGTCTGGCACTCACATTCAAAAAAACCCCAACTACTAATCATTATAATTTCTCTCTCTGTCCCTTGCTCTTTCTCTTCTCTGTCTCTTTCTCTTCTTTAATAAAAAAATGAACACCAACCAAGTGCCAAGCACATCCTAAGTGCTAAGGATTCAACAATGAACAAGAGAACCTCAGCATCTTCCCTATCAGAAGTTAGAATTCTCCTTGACTCTAAAAACACTCGTAAGCATTGCTATATAAATGTACACACTGCACAGAATGGAATTCCTATCTACTTTAAATCAGCCTGCTATTTCTCAAAACTGACCAGCATTTGGTTTATTTCGCTGGGCAACTTCCTCTCTTCCCTAGAGTACCTTTTCAAATCTTTTTTTTTTTCTTTTTTTGAGGAAGATTAGCCCTGAGCTAACTACTGCCAATCCTCCTCTTTTTGCTGAGGAAGACTGGCCCTGAGCTAACATCCATGCCCATCTTCCTCTAGTTTATATGTGGGACGCCTACCACGGCATGGCTTGCCAAGCGGTGTCATGTCCACACCCAGGATCCAAACCGGTGAATCCCGGGCTGCCGACGCGGAACGTGTGCACTTAACTGCTGCACCACCAGGCCGGACCCTTTTCAAATCTTTTATCCACCATCACACTTCCAACCTCATCACCTACCTCACTTCATAATCATCAGAGGACCTAGTTTCGTGTATCACTGAGAAAAGAAAAGCTATAAACTAGAAACTCCTTCCATTCCCCCACTGAATTCAACAGTATTTGCATCTATTTTTTCCTTTTTCCCTCTCATAACATGGGAAGGGGTGCCTCTCCTCCTGTGCTCTGGTACCAAAACTCTTGGCTTCTCTTGCCTTGTTCTATCATTTCAGCCCACTCTCCCCTGTATCTTTAAACTCTCCAATCTACTGACTTCTTCATATTAGCATTTTAAGATGGTCAAGTCATTTTCCAGTGGGTAATTTGTCAATATCTTACCAAAACTTAAAATGCATTCTATTACTGGTTAAATAAACTTCCATTCAAGGGGAAAATATGCAGCTGCCAAAAAAAAAACCCTGAAGAAAGTAGGAAATGATGATAATCGTATCATTTGCTGCACAGACCTTGTAATCATAGAGACAGAAGATAGCGCTACCTCAGTCTTAACAGCTGTATAGTATTTCACCATATGTATACAACATTTATATTATTTAATAATTCCTAGGCTGGCCTCATGGCCTAGTGGTTAACTTTGGTGCACTCTCCAGCCCAGGTTTGGTTTCTGGGCACAGACCTACACCACTCATTGGAGGCCATGCTGTGATGGTGATCCACATACAAAACAGAGGAAGACTGGCATAGATATTAGCTCAGGGCGAATCTTCCTCAAGCAAAAGAAGGCAGATTGCCAACAGATGTTAGCTTAGGGCAAATCTACCTCAGGGGGAAAAAATAAATCCTTGGTGATGGGTATTTCGATTATTTTCAGGTTTTGATGGTGGTGGTGGTGTTTTTTGAGGTTTTTTTAAGCTATCATAGTGTTGCAATAAACATGCTTGGGCATATATATATATTCCTGGAAATTTTGCCAAATATAATTATAGGATGAATTCTTAGCAGTAGGATTGTTGGATCAAAGGAAAGTCTATTTCTTTTTTTTTAATCCCTCCTGTGATAACTTATATGAGTTTATAAATATATATTTTTTCCTTTTTTACTCAAATAGTGTAAAGTACATCATACATGTGGTGATAGCCTATAATTTCAAGTGAGTGAAAGCTTCAATACACACTACTTTCCACCTTGTTTTTTAAGATTAACAATTTATTTTGTAGACTAGTTCATGTTAGAACATAAAGAGTTTCCTTCTTTCTTAAAACACTTTTCTTTTGACTTCTAAGACACTGTACAATTCTGGTTTCTTCCCAATTCTCAGGCTCTTCCTCAAACGCCATTATAGGTTTTTCTTCCTCTACCCATTCCCTAAATGCTGGGGTTTCTTAAAATTCTGTTCTAAGTTCTCTTATTCTCATGCTACAGTCTCAATAGTGATTTCACCTAAGTCTAAGGCTTCAATTACTATACGCTGATAACTCCCAAAACTAATCTCTCTAACCTAGATCTTTCACTTGAACCTTATACTCTTACACCCAACTGCCTGATAGACTTCATTTAGATGCTCAAGATGTAAGAATGAAGAAATTTTTTGCCTTTAATATGTAGTTATTAACACAGCACGCTTTTTAAATTCTACTTAAATTTAGATGGAAGAGATCTTTAAAAAAGCATCTAACTCAACTATATCTTTTTTTTTTTTGGTGAGGAAGATTGGCCCTGAGTTAACACCTGTTGCCAATCTTCCTTGTTTTGCTTGAGGAAGATTCTTGCTGAGTTAACATCTGTACTAATCTGCCTCTCTTTTATGTGGATGTCACCACAGTGTGGCTTGAGGAGCGGTGCTAGGTCCGTGCCTGGGATCTAAACCTGTGAACCCTGGGCTGCTAAAGCAGAGTGCATGAACTTAACCGCTACACCACTGGGCAGCTGCCATCACATTTTTTTACAGAGGAAGTACCTGGACATTAAGTGACCAACTAAGGCCACATGCTAGTAAGTAACAAAAGCAACAAACGAGAGAGAAAAGTCCAAGTTTCCTGACTTCCAGTCCAGTGACCTTTTATATGTCACGATAATATGCTGCCAAGGGATCAAAGTAAACAGGTCAGGATTAAGAGAATGAGATGGACATGGGAAGACTGACTAGTCACATATAGTCAAATACGAATACCCTGAAAGGACTAGTAACATTGTAAAAGAACTGGTTTGACTCAAAATGGTCACATCCCTTACTTGTTTTGAGTACTTGGAGTTTTTGGATGGTTTACAAACGAATAACCCTGACAATTACAGCCCAATTTCACTTCAAGTTTCCAACTGAAAAGAAAGCCAGAAGTTTAGAAAACTAAGTGAACCTTGGCAAGACTGTGAAGAATGCACCAGAAAAAAGCCATGTTCTTACCTTTGCTAAGTGCCAGTGAGTGGGAAAGTGGCAGCACTAGCATGCTGCCCAACACGTATTTATATGGCTACTTTGGGTTTATTTTCCCAAGTATTAAATCTTCAGATTTGCTTTCTAGATAAACTAAAAGCAGAGGCTAGCTCTTTCTCACAATGAATGCTATATTGAAATGTTTCCTCATACTGACTGTGATAAAGCATATAGGACTACTATCCTTACCTACCCTTAGGAAGATCTGAGAACAAGAAGAGTGGTTACTAGAAAGCAATGTTATTTCATGAAGAACATTTCAGAACAAATCAACGGAAACTAGAGCATTTCCATGAATGCTTTCAAAAGTACCTGGTCGTTTTCCCTTTGGGTCCTCCAATGGAATCGGTCTCTTAGACACAGCATCTTTTACAGCTTGTCTTAGTTTCCTTTGTTCTTTTCGGTACTTCTTGAGAGTGCTTTGTTGTTTAAATTGCTTATTTTTTAGCTTGTTTTCAAGTTTGACTTTACTAGTTTTTAGCAACTTCCGAAAGCTTGGGATCTGTTTTTTATTTCTTCTCTAGAAAACAACAACAGAAGGAGCACTGCATACCCAGAAACATAAATGATGTTATTTTTAAACTCAGGTTAAAGAGCATTGATTATAAATTTTGTTAAACCAATTCTACAATTTTAATATCTCATAGCCGTGGATCTTGCATATAAGAGCTAAAGCCAAACTATAGCATTAATCCTACAGAATGGCACTAGAGTATCAGTTATTCAACTAAGAGTCTTCCTGCGACCAGAATCCACAGCTGCTCAAAAAGGGTCTAAGAACCCAAAAAAAGGTTACGAACCACTGATCTAGCGGTAAATGGTTATTCAAGCCTAGCTTAACACCTGTAGTTTGGCATATTCAGAGCAAAATGCTGCCTGTCGTTAAAATAACAAGTGACATTTATATAGTTCTTTAGTGTTTACAAAATGCTCCAATATGCTTGTTACCTCCAACAGCCTAGTGAAGCAGTAATTGCTGTTACTCTCACATTACTGATAAAGAAGCTAAGGCTCAGAGAGATTGTGACTTGTCAAAGATCCCTAAATTAAGGAGGGCAAAAGTGAATTCCACTCTTTGGATTCCAATTCTTGCTGGTGACCCCTCATTCAGAAATCCAAATTCCAGCTCTAATTTTCAGTGAGAACCGGAGCAAATCACTTACTTTCTTATCTTCTTCTTTCGGGGGGGGGAAAAATGGACTTCTCTCGAGTCCTATGACTCATAAACTCACCGAGGGTAGGACCCTGCTTATCATATTTAAAATAAAGGGCTCAAAAGATGATCTTGAAGAACTCGTCAACGTCCGGCATCCGATGGATACAAGGCTTGGTGATTGTATTATCGAGGCCCCCTGAAGCCAAGCGCGCGTACAGTGGGCAATGAAGGAACAGTCAGGAGGCTGACAGCTCATAGAGACAGGAAGAAGCCCGGAATCTAGGCCACCGCCCCCTACACAACAGCGAAAACCCTCCGAAAAGCTGCACCAGGCAGCGACTCTGTCAGGCAAAGGGGTCCTAAGCCGCGGGGACCGGTTTCTGAGAACACTTACCGCCTTCATCCTTAAGCCTGAAGGGAGTCCTAGCCCCAAAAGTTCACCAGGTACAGGAGTAATCCAGGAACCCCGACAGAATGACACACGTGCCGAACCCACGACACGGCGCAAGCCGGAAGCTGCAGCTAGCCCCTCCCCATCCTCCGCCGCCGGAAATGGGGGCGGGACTTCCGCACACAGGTCCCGGCGCGCGCCCTCTCGCGGTGACGGGCTCGCGGTCCTGGACCGACCGGTGACCCGGCGTGCGCGCGCCTTGCCAGGCACGCATTCCAGAACGGCCAAGGCCAAATCGGGTGGTGCTGGGGAGGCTTGCCCTTGTTTCTGAGTCTTTTGACTTTCGGCAGATTTGCTTTAAAGTCTAGAGGAAATCGGGCTCCTCCTCTCAGGACGAAAGGACTTAATCTTTTTCAATCACGTTACTGCATTTGATGCCTCTCCACTGTTAGCTTATCTCATCTTTCTGTGATAATTACTGATTTTTGTACTGTTTTCCTTGGTAGTCTTGGGGGCAGAGAAAAGCTTATTTCTTTTGTGTAATGCTCGCCTCTCACCTGGACCTCCATGGGATCTTTGGGCATGTTTGTGGAATGATCTTCCTGCACTCAAAAGCCTATAATTTTTTTTTTAATTTATTTATTTTTTTAGATTGGCAGCTGAGCTAACATCTGTTCCCAATCCTTTTTTTTCTTTTCCTTCTCCCCGAAGCTCTCAAGGACATAGTTGTATATTCTAGTTGTGAGTGGCCTGTGGGACACCGGCTCAGCATGGCCAGAGGAGCGGTGCTATGTCTGTGCCCAGGATCCGAACTGGCGAAACCCTGGGCTGCCGAATCAGAGCATGTGAACTTGACCACTTGGCCGGGGCCTGCCTGCAAGCCTATAGTTCTTGATGTTTTATTTTGAAACACTTTTTGCCTTAATTTCAAACGTTGTTTGATAAAGAGGTACCTTACTCTCCAGCCGTGTTGCAGCAGAAGCAGCAGCAGCAGCTCCTCCTGCCCGTGGGTCCTGTCCCCACGCAGCAGCTCTGCCTGCCCATGGGTCCTGTCCCCATGGCAGCAGTAGGGGGGGCAGCAGGCAGCAGGGGCAGCAGCAGCGGCTCCTCCTGCCCGTGGGCCCTGTCCCCACGCAGCAGCCTGACTGCCCATGGGTCCTGTCCCCATGCTGGCAGCAGAAGCTCTGACTGCCCATGGGTCCTGTCCCCATGCTATTCCACACTATTCTCTAAATAAAAGAGCACTACTGCCAGATCTTGAGAGTCCAAGAAATCTTTCTTTCGACTCCTCGGCTCACCGACCCCGCATCAGTATATCAGTGTGTCTCATCTGCATTTCACTATTTTACAAATATTACCTTTGTGTAAATTCTACTGTCTGCTTAGTAATTCTGCCAAAGTCATTAATTTTAACAGGAAGATTTAGGGCATTGTAAGAGTAAGAATATATTTTTCAAAATGTTGTCTCTCAAAGACTTTTTTCTTGAGTAAATTTAAGAATTCTATTTCAGTTTATTAAAAAAAAAAAGTCATGATTCTTGAGCACATCCTTGAGTCCTGACCTCGCAGTCCTAAGCCAGGAGAGATTTGAAAGATTCTGAGCTCCCTAGTGAGTGTTCATGTTAAAGAGACTGAGAAGAAACCTGCCATTTTCTGTATCCCACTTCAAATCCAAGATTCAGTTCTATCTGGAATTCTTCTTTCCCTCCTTTCCAATTCCCTAATTTCCCCATTGCTCTTTCTCCTTAAACACACACACTCTCAGAAACGGCAAAGCCTGTCCCACTGGAGTATTACTTCATCAAACAAATTGAAAACATTAGCCTGTGCTCTTCCCAAGTGCCTGAATTCCTTCCGAAATAGCAAGTTATTTGTGGTCACTCCCATCCTCAAGCCTTCCCTCTTGTCTCTCCAAGGGTGAGGCATCGCCATTTCAGTTCAAAACCAACTTCTCCCAACTTCATCATACTCCTGTACGGCTGGCTAATTATCCCTTCTCCCCTGTGTTCTTTCCCTCCCTAAAGGATCCTTCCCCTCAGCCTGTAAACATATTCAAATCTCTTCCATCCTTAAATTTCTTTTCTAACGACCTTGTCTCTTTTTAACTGCTGTTTTATTTTCCTCCCTCCCTGCTTGTCCTTCCAAAAAAACTAATATCCTCCTGGTGTCTCCACTTCCTCTTCTCTATTATCACAGCACAAGCCTGTACTAGGTTTTTTAGGAATTAAGTCATAGGCTTGGCCCATTTTAAGTTTACAATCAACTAAAATCTCTGGATCATTTTTAAGCAATTGTTGCCAAGCTAAATCTCTTCCATCTTGAATTTGAGCAGTCTCTTATTTGAACGCAAACTTAGAAATGGGAGTTTACGTGATTCCTACTAATTTAATCTTACTGATTTGTCAATTCTGAGGTCTCCAGCTTTGTGTCACTTCCTCTTCACTCAATCCACTGCTCAGCTCAGTTTGGGCTCTAGATCCTCTTGGATCCTCCAAGGCTTTCCTGGACACTTGGGCTCGAAAGGGGTCACTGGGCTCCCCAAAACCAGCTTCACAGGGATTGTACCCAGAGATTCCTATGAACCCTTTTGAGAGGTCTGTTAAGAACCCATCTGGCTCTGCCCATAACATTCCACTGAAACTGCTCTCATTAAAGTCACCAAGAACCTCCAAATCATTCTGAGTTTTTCTTTTTTAAGTGTACACTGAGTTACATCATTTCTTTTCCCCTTTTTTTCACCTCTCTAGATCTCTCCACTGTATATGATGCTACACATTTTTCTTCTCTCACGTTAGAATGTTGTCTTCCTTGGCTTTCCTAACAGCCTCTTCCCCAGGTTCTTGTCCTACCTCCACTCCTTCTTCCTCGTGCCTCAATACAGGTGATTCTCAGGGTTCTACTCTTGGCCCACTTTTCTACTTCTCTTCTCATTCTACTTGCTCTTCCAGTATGATGTCGTCCATCTACCTATTTTGCAAAGCAATTCTCAAATCTCTTGTGCAGTCCATGCCTCTCCCTCAAGCGTCAGTTTTGTAGCCACCTCCTTCTGGACAGTTCCATATGGTAACTATGTAATTTCAAATAACTGTGTTCAAAACTAAACTATTTTTTTCATTGTCCCTCTTCCAATATTCCCTATTTCACTCATTTACCCACAGCCAGAATCCCGATATTCTGGAGATCTTTGGAAACAAGGCAGGACTTCCTTGACCATTCACCATATTACAATTCTTTTGTTTTCTATAAACAAGCTGGTTTGAAAACTGTCACTAAGTAGACATGGTATAATAAGGCTTCTGGTATTCTCTTCCCACAAGATAATTTATGTAAATTACAACAAGAGACCTTGAAGAAACTGAAAGCAAATAATAGGTTCAAAGTAGACGCCTCATATTGCCTTATGAAAAATTGATAAATAGTGCCAGATTATAAATGTAAATCTCCAAAATCCCAACATCGTGAATTTGAAAATACTTGTGTCATGGCCTCTACCTTTAACAATGTTAAAATATAGTTGAGAAAAATATATATATAGTTGAGAAAGATAATTATGCATGACCAAGTAGGGGTTAATAAAAGAGATTGCATAGGTGCTAAAAAAGATAAAAGAAAGCTGCTTTGGAGGAAATGACAGAATAATGTATACTTAAATGGACCCTTATAGAAAGGACAAAGTTCAAATAGGTGGGGTAATGTTTTCTAAGCAAGATCACACGGGTAGTGCAAATAATTTATATTGTGGTTCATCTGGAAATTAGGTTAAAATAGCTAATAACAATAATTGTAACTAATGATTAATTATTCAATTAAAATTAACAGGAAACCAAAATTTATAACAAAAAATAAAATAATCATGTAGCAGATGATGTTGCTGTCCCATCGACATCCTCTCCGCACTTTTCATTCCATACTTGCCAGAAAAAGTCCTCTGTAAATGCTTGCAACTTTTCACCTGAGGGCTTTTTCTACACCCCTGAAGAGCATACCAGAAGTGCCAAGCAATTTTCACCCCTGAGAGCAGCCTTCAACCAATGACAAACAGTAGTCAAAGAATAAATATACCAATTATGATAGGCTGAAAAATGTCCTCTGAAAATATCAAGCCCTAATCCTTGAAACCTGTGAATATTATGTTAAAGGACCAAAGGTGTGATTAAGTTAAGGATCTTGAGATGGGGAGATTATCCTAGACTGTCAGGTGGGCCATAAATGCAATCACATGTATTCTTATAAGAGCTGGACAGGGGGAGATTTCACACATATAGGAGAGAAGCAGGCAGTGTGACCACAGAGGCAGAGATTGTAGTGACGTAGCCACAAGAAAAGGAATGCAAGCAGCCACCAGAAGAGGGAAGAGGCAAGAAACAGATTCTCCCCTTCAGCCTCTGGAGGGAATGGGGCCCTAAGAACCATATGATTCCAGTGATAATGATTTCGGACCCCTGGGCTCTAGACCTGTGAGGGAATAAGTTTCTGTTATTTTCAGCCACCAAATTTTTGGTCGTTTGTTACAGCAGCCATAGAACACTAATACACCAATATTTCTACAGGGTCCTCACTCCTCAGAGGTAGGACAACTCTGAAGCGTCTTCCACATTGTCTCACAGAAGTCTACAAAATGATTGAGCCCCACCTGCAGGGGTAGCCTACTCACCAGCTCTCTCTGCTACTATCCTTCTCCCAGTTTCACTTCCCCACTCTTATCAGTGGTTCCTGGACTCTCCTTCAAAACAAACCACTTGTGTTCAAATCCTTGTGTATTAGCTCCCTGGGGCTGCCATACCAAAGTACCACAAATTGCATAGCTTAAAACAACAGAAATGTATTATTCTCTCACACTTCTGGAGGATAGAAGTTGGAAATAAAGCTGTTGGCACATTCATTCCTTTTTAGGGCTCTGAGAGAGAACGTGTTCCGTGCTTCTCTCCAAGCTCCTGGTGACGGCTGGCCATCCATGGTATTCTTGAGTTTGTGGATGCATCACTCCAATCTCTGCCTCCATCTTTACATAGCATTCTCTCTGTGTTTCTGTGTCTTCACATGGCCATCTTCCCCCGTCAATGAAAATAATCCATAACCAATCTATAAGTGAAAATTTGGGTGAATTTATTCTGAGCTGAAATCTGAGGACCATGGCCCAGGGCCTTTCTTCCCAAAGCAAGAAAGGGCACCGAAGAAGTGAGGTATACAGAGTGGTTATATACCCCCAAACAGGACGTTTCACATATGATTGAAATGTCCCTCCCACAATAGTCACAAGATTACCCTGTCAGCTCAGCGCTTGATGGACACAGCAGGTAGTGGGTCTGCTATCTCATAGGGCGTAGCAGGAGGCAAGTCTATTGTCTCGAGCTGGGCAGTCACAGGTGAGCGCAGCAATCAGTTTCTAGCCTAAGGAAAGATGCTTAATCCTTAAGGAGATGCCAACGTTGGGAGGGGGAGGGAAGTTGCACCTTTATCTCAAGGGACTTTTGCTCTTGCCGTAGAGAATCTGTAAAGCAGACATACAATGCATGCTCAACGGCCACGGTCAGGCCCTTTTGGAAAGACAAGGTCAGGCCGAATTAGGTTTAGACCAAATGGCTTCCTCATATTCTCCAGTATATCCTATTGCTTGCCATTTTTATTTGTCACCCTTATATAAGGACACCAGTTATACTGGATTAAAGGCCCACCTTAATGCCCTCATCTCAACTTGATTGTGTTTGCAAAGACCCTGTTTCCAAATAAGGTCACATTCATAGGTACCGGAGGTTAGGATTTTAACATCTTTTGGCAGGGCACACAGTTCATCCCGTAACACCTTCACTCAGGGTCAAATCCAGGGCACCCCAACCTAGGACAGTTATCACTTAGTTAGCGCTTTTTATCTTGCCCTAAGTATAATTATTTTTTATCTTTAATGATCTTATGAGATAAATATTAGCTCCATTTTAAAGTTAATGAATCTAAGAATTAGATATTATAGTGCAGCAAAGCTTATGTTTACACCAGGTGGGAAATGTATTAAGATGCCAGTCCCACCAGTGAGAGTGGTTTTCAGCAAATGGGATCAAATGCCTTAAACTCTTTTCCTAATATGCAATAGTATAGCTCAGGAAAAAATTAAAGAGGAATTTTCCTAGGATTGTGATATTCGTTCTTTTCTATTTAAGGTTTTTGTTGATAACTTAAACTTGTAAGACATGACATTTCGTCTTTATTTGTATCCGCTGTTCAGAGCCGTTCTTTATTTATTCATTGCTTTCTAAAAATCCCTAGGGAAGGGGAAGTAGATTCCAGGCACAATGTCATGTACATTTTCTGATAGTCCCTTTGGCAGCAATAGCTCCTCACTCTCCTCTCTGTACCAGACTCCGCCAGGAGCTCTCTGTGGAAAAATGTTCTGTAAAACAAGGACGCATTGTCTCTAGGCCTCTCTTCTAAAGCTGTTTGGAAATGTGCTGAGCAGGGAAGAGACTATAGAATGAAACTAACATCTAAGGTGTCATGTATATCATTCTCACATCTCCCACAGTGCCGCCCCTGCTTATTCTAATATTCTCTACACCACCTCTCACCAAAGCTCAAGTCCTTCCTCTAGTTACAAGTTTGGAAATACTTCTGCGCCCGGGCATATCCACATACACTCTGAAGACCTGCTTAGCATTTATGCTTCTGATTGCTGTCCTTCATTTTCCAGGCTGCTGCTGATGATTATAATTAAAATCCACTTGGGTGAAGAAATGGATACGTAAGTGAAAAAAGTGGTTATCTATGAATAGATTGATGAGAAGCCTGGATGATCCAAAATATCTCCTCTTTTATCTGTCACACCAGAAAGAAGATAAAGCTCTGTCTCTAAGGAATCTCTTTCTTGGGCCCACTAGGGGAAAAAGGACTTTTTAATATTCTATTTAGGACTTTTTTTTCTTTCGAGATTTTATTTTTCCTTTTTCTCCCAAAGCCCCCCCAGTACATAGTTGTGTATTTTTAGTTGTGGATCCTTATAGTTGTGGCATGTGGGATGCCGCCTCAGCATGGCCTGACGAGTGGTACCATTTCCGCCCCCATGATTCGAACCAGCGAAACCCCGGGCCGCTGAAGCAGAGCGAGCAAACTTAACCATTTGGCCACGGGGCTGGCCCCTATTTAGGACTTTTTAACATCCAGAAAAAAGGGGAATTGGTGGTTTCTGGAGGTGGCAAAAATGGGAAGGGGAGGACAGGAAGGATGTAAATGAAAGAGACAGGCTCCAAAACAGCTAACAGTATTTTAAACATAATACACATAATGATGCATGTGTATATCATAATATAATGATAGTTTCAGTGTGTATATGAGTTATCTATTTCTGTTTGCAAGTTACCTTAAAACCTAGAATCTTAAAACAATAATAAACATTTATTATTTCATACAGTTTCTGTGGGTCTGGAATTTAGGAGTGGCTTAGCAGGGTGGTTCTGGTTCTGGAAGTTGCAGTCTGGATGTCAGTCAAGGCTGAAGACTTTACTGAGGCTGAAAGATTCAATTCTAAGATGGGTCACTCATATGGCTCTTGGCGAGAGTCTTCAATTCCATACTGGCTGTTGGCAGGAAGCTTCAGTTTCTCACTATATGAACCTCTCCGTAGGGCTGCTTGCTTGAGTGTCTTCATGACACAACAGCTGGCTTCTCCCAGAGCAAGTTATCCAAGAGAGAGCAAGGGGAAAGCTCTGATGCCATTTAAGAGCTAGTCTTGGAAGTCAGCACTTCTGCTATTCAGTTTGTTAGATGTGAGTCACTTAATTCAGACCACACTTAAAGATAGGGAAATTAGAGCTCACTTTTTGAAGGGAGGAGTATCAAAGAATTTGCAGACATATTTAAAAACCATCAGTGTTGGGTTCAACGAACCTTTACTCAGCATCTTTATTTGGACCTGGGTAGGCACTGGAATTCAAATACAAATTATTTTCTAATCACACGGGACTGGATGGAAAATCCATCCAATGGAGATTGGAAAATAATCTCCATCCCAAGGGTGAGCTGTTTCCTTTAGATCACTTTTGGCTTTAAGTTAAAAGCACTGTTTTGACCTAAACGTCTCCCTCTTCAGTTTAGTGTCCACTGCATTCTGCTAAACCCTTTTTTTCTGTCTCTTCTTACCTTTCCTTCCTAGTCAGTAATCTTGATGAAGAATCTCCCTTTCCTACTTCTCTCCATCCCTGCGTCCTGAATGGTATATGGAAAAAAGCATGAACATTGAGGGCAGAAAGACTTAGTTTTACTAATTTTTATTTTATATATTTATTTTTTTTTAAGATTTTATTTTTTTTTCCGTTTTCTCCACAAAGCCCCCTGGTACATAGTTGTATATTCTTAGCTGTGGGTCCTTCTAGTTGTGGCATGTTGGGATGCCGCCTCAGCATGGCTCAATGAGCAGTGCCATGTCTGTGCCCAGGACTCGAACCAATGAAACACTGGGCTGCCTGCAGCAGAGTGTGAAAACTTAACCACTCAGCCACGGGGCCAGCCACCTACTTATTTTTAAAATGGGGATAACAATGCCTACCCATGAGTGAGATAATCTATATGTAGCACCTGGCATGCAAAGGGGTAGTAAACTTGAGCAACATTCCCCCCCTCTTTCTGGCAAGTACTTTCAAGACCTTCTGTGAGGCTATTTGCACAGCCCTCCCACTTTGATTCTCTTTTCCTTTCTTTATTGTCCTCAGTTTATTCATTTATCCTTTTATGAACACACTTATTCAACAAATATTAATTGGTCACTTATTCTATATGAGCCACCATGTCAGTGGCTCAGAAAAAGAAAACGATACTATTCCTGCCTTTGTTAAGCATATAGTCTAGTAGTGGGAAGCAGATATTTATCAAAGAAGCATTCAAATAGATGTAAAATTTTTCAAATTTTAAAAATTTTAGTTGTAATTAGTGCCAAAAAGGAGAGAGTATATGGTGTTACGATCTATCATAATAAGAGGATATGGCCTCATCAGAGAGGTCATAGAAGGCTTTTCCTGAAGGATTGATGACTGAGCTGAGCTCCAAAGGAAACAGGAGTTAACTCTGTGTGTGTGTGTGGCGGTGATTAGAACTTCTAGCAGAAGGAACAGTGTGCAAAGCCCTGTGATTAAAGGGAGCTCAGGCTTATTACTAGTCAGAGTTTGCTTCTTGCTCACTTTCTCCCTCTTCCTTCCCCCCTCCTCTCCTTCCTCCTCTCTGTCCCTCCTTCTTTCATTTCTTTCTTTCTCCTTGAATGCAGAGACTTGTTAACACGTTCCTCAGTTCTTGACACATTAATGCCATTCATCCATGCAAAGACTCTGTTACATTTTTTATTTGTCACTATATTCACTTTTATCCCCTTTCAGCCATTCCTTTCTCCTCTCTTCCATGGGCAACTATTTTAATGGACTTAATGTAGATTTGAAAAATTTATTTGTGAGGCTGGCCCCATGGTCGAGTGGTTAAGTTCTCGCGCTCCACTGTGGTGGCCCAGGGTTTCGCTGGTTCGGATCTTCGGCACAGACATGGCACCACTCATTAGGCCATGCTGATGAGCATGCCCCTTGGCACTATATTTTAAATATCCATTCAAGTTGCTCTGTGTATATCTAATCTGTTGTTTCTAATTGTTGCATAGTTCTCCATCATGGTTCATCTACCATTTCTTATATATTTAACTTCAATTCTGGATTTCCTCCAATCCCATTCCACTTCAAACAACAACACCACCTGCACACTTTAATGAGCATCCTCTAACATATCCTCTTAGGGACTGTGAGAAAATTCTTTGAAGGGTATAACCAGGAGTGGAATTGCTGGTTCACAGGTTATGCGTGCACTTGATTTGACTAAG
This sequence comes from Equus quagga, assembly GCF_021613505.1. Taxonomy (NCBI): domain Eukaryota; kingdom Metazoa; phylum Chordata; class Mammalia; order Perissodactyla; family Equidae; genus Equus; species Equus quagga. The sequence goes on from NC_060268.1 coordinate 150,315,877, forward strand.
TCATGCCAGCTGGGTCTCCAGACTAGCTGCAGTTATCAGAGATTTTCTGTGATATGGTTAACTCATCCCCACTGCTCTCCAACAGAGCATCCTGGATTCTTGTTTTCAATTGTTTTTTCACTTAACCTCTTTATACTTCACAAATCCAGTGTAAGCAAGCCTCCAGAGTTTTGTTCTCCCCTAGAAGCCTGGATCCAGAGCCAGTTTTCCATATCCCCTTCAGGAATTCACAACACACAGTTATATAATAAAGATAATCACTATCTTCTGAAGGAGGTTTCTGTTGTCTTATCCTAAATGTTTAAAGTACTGTGAGATTATCTTTTGGCTCATAATTTATACATTTCTCCATAGGCCCCTTTCAATTCACAAATATTTCTTAGGATTATCTAGTCACTACAGTGGATTGGAAGCAGGTTGGATCAAAGAAATTTTTTACTTAGTCTCAAAAGAAGAAATATAGATAGATAGATAGATGATAGATTGATAGATGATTGATCGTAGAGAGGTGGATGATACGTAGCTTACATAGACAGTACATCTGAAGGTCTAAAGGAAAGGAAGGGGGGGGGAGAAACGGGAAGGAGAAGAAAGAAGAGAATTTGGAATGACGCAGCCAGATGAGAAATGACCCATAACTCAATCCCTAATTGAACCTAGAAGAGAAGGAAACAAAAGTGAAAGTGGAAAAATAAAAAGTGAATGTGTCTAGGGGCTGGCCCCGTGGCCGAGTGCTCATCAAAACCATGCTGAGGCAGCGTCCCACATGCCACAACTAGAAGAATATACAACTATGTATCGGGGGGCTTTGGGGAGAGAAAGGAAAAAATTTTAAAAAAATCTTTAAAAAAAAGAAATATAAATGGCTAAGTAATATGAGAGTGGAGTGGGGTGTGGGGGAGGTTCAGTTGCATTAGTAATCAAAGGAAAGTAATTTGAAATAGTTAAGAGAAGACTTCTGCTCATATAAAATTGTTTTTAAAGGAGATATAGCTTATCTTTGGTGAGAGTTCAGAAAGATGGGCACTTTCATACAGTACTGGTGGGGAATGTACACTTGCACAACCTTTCTGGAGAGAAATTTGAAAATGCGTATTAAAGGACAAAATAGGAACTTTACAGTGCAGAAACCTGGCAGGCATCGTCTTGATGAAGTATTAAAGTTAGTATCACCAGTATTGGGATAAACCAACATTATGTGCCTTGCATATGTACGATGCATTGAGAAGGATACAACATCACTTCTGTGATACTCTTTTTTTTTTTAGTAGTTTCTGCTTTGTGTTTATTTGCCAATTGAATTCTTGTTCTGATTTTTTAAAAATTTTTTATTGAGTTAATGATAGGTTACAATCTTGTGACATTTCAGTTGTATATTATTGTCTGTCAGTCGTGTTGTAGGTGCAACCCTTCACCCTTTGTGCCCAACCCCACCCCCCTTTCCCCTGGTAGCCACTAATCTGTTCTCTTTGTCCACAGGTTTAAAGTCCTCATATGAGTGGAGTCATACAGAGATTGTCCTTTTCTATCTGGCTTATTTCATTTAACATAATTCCCTCAAGATCCATCCATGTTGTTGCAAATGGGACGATTTTGTTCTTTTTTATGGGTGAGTAGTATTCCATTGTATATATATATATACACCATATCTTCTTTATCCAATCATCAGTTGATGGGCACTTATGTTGCTTCCACATCTTGGCAATTGTAAATAATGCTGCAATAAACATTGGGGTGCATAGGACTTTTGGAATTGCTGACTTCAAGCTCTCTGGATAGATACCCAGTAGTGGAATAGCTGGTTCATATGGTAGTTCTATTTTTAATTTTTTAAGGAATCTCCATACTGTTTTCTATAGTGGCTGCACCAGTTTGCAGTTTGCATTCCCACCAGCAGTGTATGAGGGTTCCTTTTTCTCCACAACCTCTCCAACATTTGTTACTATTTTTTTTCATTATTTTTGTCATTCTAATGGGTGTAAGGTGATATCTTAGTGTAGTTTTGATTTGCATTTCCCTGATGATCAGCAATGATGAACATCTTTTCGTGTGCCTATTGGCCATCCGTACATCTTCTTTGGAGAAATGTCTGTTCATGTCTCCTGCCCATTTTTGATCAGGTTGTTTAATTTTTTGTTGTTGACTTGTGTGAATTCTTTATATGTTATGGATATTAAGCCTTTGTCGGATGTATTACTTGCAAATATTTTTTCCCAGTTAGTGGGTTGTTTTTTTGTTTCAATCCTGTTTTCCCTTGCCTTGAAGAAGCTCTTTAATCTGATGAAGTCCCATTTGTTTATTCTTTCTATTGTTTCCCTTCTCTGAGAAGGCATGGTGTCTGAAAAGATCCTTTTAAAACTGATGTCAAAGAGTGTACTGCCTACATTTTCTTCGAGAAGCCTTATGGTTTCAGGTCTCAGCTTTAGGTCTTTGATCCATTTTGAGTTTATTTTGGTGAATGGTGAAAAAGAATGGCCAATTTTCATTCTTTTACATGTGGCTTTCCAGTTTTCCCAGCACCATTCATTGAAAAGACTTTCTTTTCTCCTTTGTATGCCCTCAGCTCCTTTGTCAGATTAGCTGTCCATAGATGTGTGGTTTTATTTCTGGGCTTTCAATTCTGTTCCATTGATCTGTGCACCTGTTTTTGTACCAGTACCATGCTGTTTTGATTACTGTAGCTTTGTAGTATGTTTTGAAGTCAGGGATTGTGATGCCTCCCGTTTTGTTCTTCTTTCTCAGGATCGCTTTAGCAATTCGGGGTCTTTTGTTGCCCCATATGAATTTTAGGATTCTTTGTTCTAATTCTGTAAAGAATGTCATTGGGATTCTGATTGGGATGGCATTGAATCTGTAGATTGCTTTACGTAGAATGGACATTTTAACTATGTTTATTCTTCCAATCCATGTGCATGGAATGTCTTTCCATCTATTTATGTCATCGTCCATTTCTTTCAGAAAAGCCTTGTAATTTTCATTGTATAGGTCTTTCACTTCCTTAGTTAAATTCATCCCGAGGTATTTTATTCTTTTTGTTGCGATTGTGAATGGTATTGTGTTCTTGAGTTCTTTTTCTGTTAGTTCGTTACTAGAGTATAGAAATGCTACTGATTTATGTAAATTGATTTTATACCCTGCAACTTTGCTGTAGTTGTTGATTACTTCTAAAAGTCTTCCAATGGATTCTTTGGGGTTTTCTATATATAAGATCATGTCGTCTGCAAACAGCGAGAGTTTCACTTCGTCCACCCCATTTGGATTCCTTTTATTCCTTTTTCTTGCCTGATTGCTCTGGCCAGGACCTCCAGTACTATATTAAATAAGAGTGGTGATAGAGGGCATCCTTGTCTCATTCCTGTTCTCAGGGGGATGGCGCTCAGTTTTTGCCCATTGAGAATGATGTTGGCTGTGGGTTTGTCATATATGGCCTTTATTATGTTGAGGTAGTTCCCTTCTATCCCCATTTTGTTCAGAGTTTTCATCATAAATGGCTGTTGGGTCTTGTCAAATGCTTTCTCTGCATCTATTGAGATGATCATGTGTTTTTTATTCCTCAGTTTATTGATGTGGTGTATCATGTTGATTGATTTGTGGATGTTGAACCATCCCTGCATCCCTGGTATGAATCCCACTTGATCATGATGTATGATCCTTTTGATGAATTGCTGTATTCGGGTTGCCAAAATTTTGTTGAGAATTTTTGCATCTATGTTCATCAGCGATATTGGCCTGTAGTTCTCCTTTTTCGTGGTGTCCTTGTCAGGTTTTGGTATCAGCGTGATGTTGGCCTCGTAGAATGTATTAGGAAGTGTTCCATCCTCCCTAATTTTTTGGCATAGCTTGAAAAGGATAGGTATTAAATCCTCTATGAAAGTTTGGTAGAATTCCCCAGGAAAGCCATCTGGTCCTGGGGTTTTATTCTTTGGGATGCTTTTGATGGCTGTTTCAATCTCTTTCCTTGTGATTGGTGTGTTCAAATTGTCTGCTTCTTCTTGAGTGAGCTTTGGGAGATTGTAGGAGTCCAAGAATTTATCCATTTCCCTAGGTTATACATTTTGCTGGCATATGGTTTTTCGTAGTATTCTCTTATAATCCGTTGTATTTCTTCAGAGTCTGTTGTTATTTCTCCTCTTTCATTTCTGATTTTGTTTATTTGAGCTTTCTCTCTTTTTTTCTTTGTAAGTCTGGCTAGGTGTTTGTCAATTTTATTTATCTTCTCAAAGAACCAGCTCTTTGTTTCATTGATCCTTTCTACTGCCTTTTTTGTTTCAATAGCATTTATTTCTGCTCTGATTTTTATTATTTCTCTCCTGCTGACTTTGGGCTTTGTTTGTTCTTCTTTCTCTAATTCAGTTAGGTGTAGTTTAAGATTGCTGATTTGGGATTTTTCTTGTTTGTTAAGATGTGCCTGAATTGTGATGAATTTTCCTCTTAATACAGCTTTTGCTGCATCCCATATGAGTTGTTATGGCATGTTATCATTTTCATTTACCTCCAGGTATTTTTTTATTTCTTCCTTAATTTCTTCAACAATCCACTGCTTGTTCAACAGCATATTGTTTAGTCTCCACATCCTTGTGCCTTTCTCAGCTTTTTTCTTGTAATTAATTTATAGCTTTATAGCATTATGATCAGAGAAGATGCTGGTTATTATTTCAATTTTTTTAAATTTGTAGAGGCTTGCCTTGTTTCCCAACATATGGTCTATCCTTGAGAATGTTCCATGCATGCTTGAGAAGAATGTGTATTCTGCTGTTTTTGGATGAAGTGTTCTATATATGTCTATTAAGTCCAACTCTTTTAGCTTTTCGTTTAGCTCCACTGTTTCCTTGTTGATTTTCTGTCTAGATGATCTGTCCACTGACGTGAGTGGGGTGTTGAGGTCCCCTACTATTATTGTGTTATTTTTGATATCTTTTGTTAAGTTTGTTAATAGTTGATTTATGAACTTTGGTGCTCCTGTGTTGGGTGCATAGATATTTGTAAGCATTATTTCCTCTTGAGGAAGTGTCCCTTTGATCATTATATATTGTCCCTCTGTGTCTCTCTCTACCTGCTTTATCTTGAAGTCTGTTTTGTCTGATATAAGTATTGTGACACCTGCTTTTTTTGTTTGCAATTAGCTTGGAGTATTGTCTTCCACCCCTTCACTCTGAGCCTGTGTTTGTCCTTGGAGGTGAGGTGTGTTTCCTGGAGGCAACAAATTGTTGGATCTTGTTCTTTAATCCCTTTTGCCACTCTGTGTCTTTTTATTGGAGAGTTCAATCCATTTACATTGAGGGTGAGTATTGATGCATGAGGGCTTAATGCTGTCATTCTGTTGCTTATTTTCCAGTTTTCCTGTGTTTCCTTTGTTTCTCATCCTGTGTGTTTTAGCCTACCCATTGACTTCTGCAACTTCTTATGCTGGGATTCTTAGACTTTTCCTTATTTATGTTTTGTGTCTCTGTTCTGTTTTTTAGTTTAGTGGCTACCCTGAAGTTTGTATTCAGAATCTCGTGTATAACATAGTCCATTTTCTGGTGGTCTCTTACTTCCTTAGCCTAGACTGTTTCAGTCTCTTTCCTCCTCCCCTCCTAAATTATTATCTTCATCTCTTATTCCAACTTGTGTTGTGAGTTTGTGGTTAGAGTGATAAGATTGTCTCTGCTTTTGTGATTTCCTTCCATTTATTCTAATGCTATAGTTGAATACTTGCTATCCTATTCAGATTCTATCTATTTGTCTCCCTACTCTGTGTTTTGTGACCCCTTACTCCCTTTTTTTCTTTTTTCAGGTATGAGAGCCTTCTTGAGGATATCTTGTAGTGGAGGTTGTGTGACTACAAAGTCCCTCAGCTTTTGTTTGTCTGGAAAAGATTTAATTTCTCCCTCATATCTGAAGGATATTTTTGCTGGATAGAGTATTCTTGGCTGAAGATTTTTATCCTTTAAAGTTTTCAATATGTCACTCCAATCTCTCCTAGCTTGTTTGGTTTCTGTAGAGAAATCCACTGAAAGTCTGATGGGGGTTCCTTTGTAGGTTATTTTCTTCTGCCTTGCTGCCCTGAGTATTCTTTCTTTGTCCTTCATTTTTGCCATTTTTACTACTATGTGCCTTGCAGTAGGTCTTTTTACATTGACAAATCTAGGAGATCTGAAAGCTTCCTCCATACATATTTCTCTCTCAATCCCTAGATTTGGGAAGTTCTCTTCTCTTATTTCATTGAGCACACTTTCTGCTCCATTTTCCTTTTCCACGCCCTCAGGAATTCCGATGATTCTTAAGTTGTATTTTCTCAATGAGTCAGCTATTTCTCTGAGATTTTCTTCAGTTTTTTGAATTCTTAGTTCTCTTTCGTCCTCTGTGTGGAGCCATTCAGCCTATCTTCGATTATGCTAATTTGCGCCTCTATGGTGTCTACAGGGGCATTCAGGGAATCCGTATTCTGTTTTATCTGATCCATTGTATTTTTCATCTCTAGTGTTTCTAATTGATTCTTCTTTATAATTTCAATCTCTTCTGTGAAGTAACTCCAGAACTGGTTGACTTGTTTCTCTATATTTCCCTTTACCTCATTGAATATTTTGAGGATAGCTATTTTGAAGTCCTCTTCACTTAGTTTACCCATTTCCAAGCCCTCAAGACCTACTTCTGTATTTTTATTGTTTTTCTTTTGGACTGGAGCTTTTATAAACTGCTGGATCGTAGAGGAGCGGTTTTTGCACATGATGCTATTATTCGGCTGCAATTACAGCCTGTCGCCACTAGATGGGGGTCGAGAGGCTTGTTTTCTGAGCCCTGCACCTTCAGCCAAGATGGCGGCGCCCAGCCTGGGTTGGGGGAGGAGGGGCACTTTCATTCACACCAACGCGTATTGGATCAGCTCTCACTCTCTGGTCTCCCCAGGCCCTGGCTTGCTGGGGCTCCCCCATGCGAAAGCTTTCCCCTGTTAGAGGGTTTCGCTGCACCTGTGGTGGGAGTTTTGGATGATCCCCCGATGCGGGGCCCCTCCCCTGCTCCTTCCTGCACTGCTACAGCGATCCCAGTCTCTAGGCGCGGGAGCAAAGTTCTCCCCTACCGGGTTCCAGCTCCTCTGAGGGCAGCTCCAGCCTCTCCAGCCTCTCCACCCTCCTCGTTTGGCTGCTGTGGGTCTCTGACGATTTCTGTTATTAGAGTTGATTTTTTGGTTGGAAAGCAGTTGCTCTTTTTGGTTGTACTTTGGAGGGGAGAGAGTCCTGGGTGAGCTCACGTGGCCATGTTGCTGACGTCACTCACGTCTGTGATATTCTTACAAAAATGCATAACCTGAATTTAATGATGAGAAAACATTAAACTAACCTAAACTGAGAGACATCTCACAAAATAACTGGCCAATGTTCTTCAGAAGCATCAAGGTCATTCAGGATCAGCTACATAATTTACAGAGCCCAGTTCAAATTAAACTGTGACGTTCATTCTTCAAAAATGATTAAGAATATTAAGACAGCAACAGCAGAGCATTTTAAATCAAATGTGCAGACTCTTGTGTGACCAGAAGCCCATGAAGCTGGCTCTGAGGTTATGAAAGACAAAAAATGACTGAGAAACTGTCCTGCATTGGAGGGGTAGGAGACATGAACACTAAAAAGAATGCTTGATCCTGCACCAGATCAAGGACATTAGGGGGACAAAATGAGAAATTTGAATAAAATCTGTAGATTAGATGATAGTATTATATCAATGTAAATTTCATTATTCTGATAATTCTATTGTGGTTATGTTAGATAATATTTGTCGATAATATAAAGATTATGGATAAATAAATATAAATAAAGAGCATATGGAAATAGTTTGTACTGTTTCTGCAAATTTTTCTAAGTCTCAAATTATTTTAAAATTACAAATAAAAATGTAATAAAAGATGTGGGAGATCAATGATCATTGCAGGATTCACCGAAATTATATGGAAAATAAAGCTTAAAACTGGCTTTTGGAGGATGAATGAGAATTAAATTTGCAGAAGGGAGAGTTAATTAGACATAGGAAGAAAACATGTAAAGCAATGCAAAATATTTGGCTTTCAAGTCCAATAAAAAAATAAAATATATGTTTATATCATTTCCCCTATCAGTTCCATTTCTAGTAAATTTTCCTGAGAAAATAACCAAAGATATGTACAAATATTTATATACAAGGAATTAAATTGCAACAGTGTTTATAACAGTAACAGGTGAAACCATCAAAATGTCCAGTAATGGGAGTGGTTAAATATACTTTATTTCATCCGCAGAATGGGAAACAACACAGCAAATTAAATCATCTGTAAAAGAGTATCAATTAATATACAATTAAAATTAAAGTTGATTATTTTGGGGTGACGGGATTTTAGTTTTTTTAAAAAATGCCTATATTCTGTTCTCTTGCAAAATGGCTTCCTGTTATGTTTTTGCAATCAAAATAAAGACATCACTGAAAAAAATATTAACTTGCTTCAGGTCTGCCCCAAAAGCTTTTGAAAATACTTACACTTGACAAACTTTAGTCCTCCTTATGCTGAATTTATGTAAAAACTCTCATTTGATTTTAGCAGTAGTAACTATTTGCAGAATTGTCATTGTTTTTGAAAGTCTGTCTATACTTGCTAAATGTAGGCTTATAGATGCTTTTTCCTCCAAATGTAGCTAAATACCCTTTTGCAGCATAGACCAATTTTGCAACTTTTATTTCTTCACAATTCATAGCTATGACACATATTTGAAAATACTTTTCAGAGCATTCTTTTAAAGAGTTATTTACTTAATTTTTAAGATATAAAAAGGGCAACTATAAAAATCAAAAAACTCCATTATTCTTCTTTCATGTTTAAACTTTGTGACCTTTATCAAGCTAGATATGCAGTTTTATACATCATTGTAATGATGATATGCAATCGTGTTTTTCTACATTTTATTTAACATTTTGTATAATTTCCCCATTTTTCTGCATTTATATCATCTGAATATCTTCATATTATTTCACCGATATACCTAGTTTTCCCTACACTTCCCATATTATTGACAATTTAGGTATTTCTAATTTTTAACAATTAAACACTTTGCTATAAACAGCTGTGTACAGCTTTTATTTTATTCTTTTGAATGATTTCCCTTTGACAGATCCCAGGGAGTAGGAATACAGTGCCTCTTGATGTGTGGCATCAGTTTGCTTCCCCAAAGGATCAGTGTGCATTTCTAAAGCATTTCATCTGTCTCTTGGTTTGTGGCTGTCCTGCTGTGGTCTACCAAACGGCAGCTGCTTTGTGATCTTACTATCATTCATTTCCCACACATATCTCACCCTGCTGAGTTAATCTGCAATACACATCCTTTCAATACTGGTTTTCTAACAATAATCCACAACCTTAGTCCTAGTCACCCTCTCTGACCAGCTGAGGCTTTATCAGGCATGCATGGAATTTAAACCATTTGTGGAAGTTGAAGATGATTTCAGTAGCAATCCAAGTCGCATAGTCCTACAGAAGATTGTCCATTCCCACTGCTTTACAGAACTTTCTTTTGGATTTTGATGCCAAATTTCTTCCATGTCTTGTCAAACAATTTTAGAATGGATATAGTGACCACGTTTTTGTTTAATTAGTTCATCAAAGATCCAGAGCTTTCAGATGCGTATATAGTGAGGACAATCTGCAGATATTTTAGGTTTCCCTAGTGCATACTCATACAAAACAAACCATCTTTAGGTTACACATACATCCATTAATGATGAAATTACATGAGTTCAAGAGTATAAATAGGAATAAGCATACAGCAGTTTCTGAATCATGGTCTTGAGGATTATAGATATGCTTACTCTTTTGAGTTGGGAATTTCCTGGGGACTAGACAGGTATTTTGACAGTAGTTTTATTCACCCATTTATTCATGTAGTCCTTGAATAAACATTTACTGAACAACTACTATGTGCTTGGCACTGTGCTATATACTATTGCTAAGAAGGTGAACAAAACAGACATACTCCCTCTCCTTATAGAGCCTCCAGTGTAGTGTGTGTGTGTGTGTGTGTGTGTGTACAAATGCCTGCCCAAAAAGCTATAAAATTACAGCTAAGAGACTGACTACAAAGAAAAAGAGTATTATGAAACTATATAACTGCAGTCTAAGCAATTGGAGGGGAGGTCAGAGAAGGCTTCTCTGAGGAGGTGATGTTAAAACTGAGTTCTGAAGAAAGAGTAGGAGTTTGCTAGGTTAACAAAGTGGGGAAGAGCCCTCTAGGCAGGGGAACCAACACGCATGAAGACCCTTACGGAGAAGAGGCGTAGCACATAATTTCAGAAACAGAGAAAAGAGTGATGTATCTGAAACACGGTGAGTGAGGAGAAGAGAAATGTGAAATGAGGCTGGAGAGGTAGATAAAAGTCAGTATAACAAAGACCCAGGTCAACATGGAGAATATCCTAGATACAGATGCTTGCAGAAGGAGCTTTGTAGCAGCTAGGATGAAAAGAAAACCAATCTGACTGAAGTTCAGGGAGTCTGGAAGAGAAGTGGGAGAGGAGGCTAGACAGGTAGACAGACCATGAAGAGCTTTTTAGGTCACAAAAAAGATTTTGTTTCTGTCTTTAAGAGAATAGGAAGCCACTACACTTGGATTACGGAAGAAGAACCTTCCCAAAGAGTACATAGAAAAAACAGCCAAAAATGTAGGAGAGAAAAACAGAGACAACAGAGCAATGAAAACTAAGGAAAAAGTTTCTTTTAAAAGGTTGAAACCTAGGGGAAAGAATGTTTCAAAGTGGAGGAAGTGATCAACAGTATAAATTCTGTTGAAAAATCAAGCAAGATGGAGACTGAAAACTCTCTCTTGGATTAGGGACAAGGAAGTCATTAATGAGAGTAAAGAATTGCAGACAGAAGCTAGAGTGGAGTAAATGGGAGGAGAGAAAATGGAGACATTAAAAAAATTTCTTTTTGGAAATAATCTTACACTAACAAAAAGTTGCAAACATAAAAATAGTACAGGAACACCCCATACATCCTTCCCAGATTTCCCTACTGTCAGCATTTTATTCCATTTACTGTATCACTTGCTCTATGTGTATGTGTGTGCATGCATAATTTTTATCTCTGAATCGTTTGAGGGCATATTACATATATTATGGCCCTGTATCCTAAATATGCATTTATGTATGCATTTCCTAAGAATGGAAGTATTTTCTTATAGAACTGATACAGCAATTATCAATTGTAAATATCAATATTTACATCAACACCTTTTTTTAATTCACTGTGCATATGACAACTGTGTCAGCTGGTGTAATAATGTCCTTCATAGAATGCTTTTCTTTTCTCTAGTATGAAATCCAGTTTAGGTGCAAGTATTGGGTAGAATTTTCATATTGTTTTAATCTTATTTAATCTTGAACATATCCACAGCTTTTCTTTGCCTTTTATGATATGTGCATTTTTTGAAGAATAGAGTCTTCCCACTTCATTTTTTCAAATAGAATTTTCCTCATTTTGAGTTCCTGATGATTTTGTGCGATTAGATTGAGGTTATACATTCTTGGCCACATTGTGTCCTTCTCAGGGTATTGCATCTGGAGGTATACAATGTGTAAACATCTTTTTAAAGAGGCTTGCTTGTTCAGGGAAGCAGAGAGATAAGGTTGTAGCTATAAGGTAGTATTTCTCAACCATGGCTGTAAATTAGAAGTACTTGAGTAGCTTTTGTTGTTGTTGTTGTTGTTGGGAAAATTCGCCCTGAGCTAACATCTGTTGCCAATCTTGCTCTTTTTTTTTTTCCCTCCCTGAAGCCCCAGTACATAGTTGTATATTCTAGTTGTAAATCCTTCTAGTTCTTCTATGTGAGCCGCTGCCACAGCATGGCTCTAAGGGTATGTGTGTGGGTGGTGATGGTGGTGATTTAACACGATAGAAGGTAAAGCACATTTGAATGCTTTTTGGAAACCCAGTATAACAAGGAAAAGGATGAGGATTAAAGAAAGATGTGAGGAGGAGTTTTGAGGCTTTTTGTTTTAGGCATTTGTACTCTCATTGAGTATAATTGTAGCAAAATGATAACATGGGGTAATGGTACCATATTTCACCCTTCAATAATGAGGATTGGGTCATACACGTAGAATATAACCAATTATACATATTTTGAGAATTTCTGTGAAAGTCACATTTTCTTAGAAAATGTAAGCACCCAAGTATACCAATAGTTTTCCATATTTTAACTAAGTTAATTAATATTTTACAGCAGAGACTGAGAATATCCTTTCTCATCATAATAATTTCATCTGATTTATAGGAATACCAGGATATATTATTTATGCCTAAAGTTGTAGAAATGTAACATGGTATCAAAAGTTTTTAATGTTAAACTCTTAAGGACCGCAAAAAGGATATACTACATGTTGAAAGTAGATTTTTTTTCTTTGTTAAATAGGATATGATATTATTTATCAGATAAGAGAGAAACTTTTATTGTTGAAAGTGAGAAATATAACCACTAACCACTAACAAGAACCACGAACAATTTATTATGCAATACATATTATTGTAGACAAAGTTACAAAATATAAAGGTGTTTCAGTTTTGAAGACTGTACTGAAAAAATATTAGGGTTGTATGCACTATTATGGTTCATAAAACCTTTGCTGCTATTGACTATGGGAGAAGAAGCAGATGTACAAAACAAGCCATTTAGAGAAACTGGTTTAAAATAGTATGATTTCACAGAGCGGGAAATAGAGTAGTAACTAGAAAGGAGTAAGTTAACAAGTTAGGAAAGGTTTGATAGCAGGAAGAAAACTGCAAGGATAAATTCTGTAGGCAGAGAGGAAAAAGGCTGAAAAGAAAAAAACCTGAGATTTGCTACCTTCATCTTTACCATCATATAACTATACTTATGTCTAGATATCTCCTATATTAACTTAATTTTTTTTTTTTTTGAGGAAGATTAGCCCTGAGCTAACATCTGCTGCCAATCCTCCTCTTTTTGCTGAGGAAGACTGGCCCTGAGCTAACATCCGTGCCCATCTTCCTCTATACGTGGGACGCCTAACACAGCATGGCTTGCCAAGTGGTGCCATGTCTGCACCCAGGATCCGAACCAGCAAACGCAGGGCCGCTGAAGTGGAACATGCGAACTTAACCACTGGGCCAGCCCCTTAAATTTTTTTTATTGACGTAAACTTCACATAAAATAAAGCCACTTGAAAAGTACAATTCAGCGGCATTTAGTGTATTCCCAATATCATGCAACCACCACTTGTAACTAGCTCCAAAACATTTTCATCACCCCAAAAGAAAACTGCATATCTGTTAGACAGGCTCTGTTTATTTCCCCCTCCCCCCAGCCAATGGCAATCACCAATCTGCTTTCTTTCTCTGGATTTATCTTTTCTGGATAGTTCATATAAATAGAATTATATAATATGTGACCTTTTGTGTTTGACTTCTTTCACTTAACATAAATTTTTTGAGATTCATCTACTTTCTAGCATGTATCAGTACTTCACTCCTTTTTATGGTTGAGTAATAGTTCATTGTGTGTATACACCATACTTCGTTTATCCATTTCTCTGTTGATGGATATTTGGGTTGTTTCCATCTTTTGCTTTCTATGAACAGTGCTGCTATGAACATTCATGTACAAGTTTTTGTTTGAACATTTGTTTTCAATTCTTTTGAGTATATACCAAGGAGTGGAATTGTTGGGTCATACGGTAATTCTACATTTAATTTATTGAGGAACTGTCAAACATTTTCCACAGCAGTTGTGCCATTTTGCATTTCTACCAGCAATGTCGGAGAGTTGCACTTTCTTCACATCCTCTATAACACTTCTTATTTTCCATTTTGATTATAGCCATCCTAGTGGGTGTGGCTACTATCTCTCATTGTGGTTTTGACTTGCATTTCCCTAGTGACTAGGTGAAACGACGTTGAGCATCGCTTCATATGCCTATTAATAGCTATGAGCATATCTTCTTTGGAGAAATGTCTGTTCAAGTCCTTTACCCATTTTTAAATTGGGTTGTTTGTCTTCTTGTTGTTGAGTTGTATGAGTTTTTTATACATTCTGAATACTAGCCCCTTATGAGACATTTGATTTGCAAATATTTTCTCTCTTCCCATATTAACTTTTCCACCTGTGTCCTAGAAGTCATTTCTTCTTCTGAAAGGTCTTGACAATAAATGTATTGCTAACTATATCCTTGCCACTTAGTCCTTCCATAAAGCCTTTAGAAATGCTCATTATAAAAGACACGATGTTTTTTAAAATGGGTGCTGGGTACATGGATGTCCATTTTATTTACATATTTTATTTTTACTCATATTCACTATTTTGTGTCTATGTATATATATTTATAAGAAAAAATGTTTTGGGGCTGGCCCCGTGGCCGAGTGGTTAAGTTCGTGCGCTCCGCTGCAGGCGGCCCAGTGTTTTGTTGGTTCGAATCCTGGGCACGGACATGGCACTGCTCATCGAACCACGCTGAGGCAGCGTCCCACATGCCACAACTAGAAGGACCCACAACGAAGACTATACAACTATGTACTGGGGGGCTTTGGGGAGAAAAAAATAAAATCTTAAAAAAAAAAAGAAAAAATGTTTTAAAGGCTTGACAATCCTGCTTTCTCTAATTACTACTCCATTACCTGATGTCTGTCCTTTCATTGACATACTTCTAGAATGAATGGTCTATATTTACCGCTTCATTTTATCCACAACTAGTGGCTCTTTTAATTCCTTTCAGTACACGTTTTTTAATAATGACAGCTTTGCGTCTCTGCCCCACCTCTATCTTTACTCTTTCTTCCTAGGTGATGTCACTTGTGACTCACCTAGTTGCATTATGCAGATGACTCTTCAATCTGCCTCTCCAAACCTAAGCCCTAACCCAAGTTTTAGAACTCTAACTATATGTTGTATATTCTCAGTCTTCTACTTTACCAGATATATGTCCCCTATTAAGTTTTTTTTCCCAATCCAAATCCCTATTTCTTCAGACCACATCAATTTCAGTCTCAAGAGTTTTGAAATAATTGCTGGTTCCTCCCTCTTCCATCATTCCTTATATCTGACTAGTTATCACGTCTTGTGATTTCGACTTTAAACACACTTCATTTCCACTCAATCGTTATCAAATCCCATTTTAATCCATTATCACGAGGTGCTGGAATGATTTCAATGGCCTCTCTCTGCCTGATTCCCCTTCCTTTCCCCCCTTGAGTAATAGAGGAAATCTTTAAGAAGAGCGATGTGATGAAATGTGGTGTTAGATAAGAGAGATAATTTTGGTAGTATTGTGGAAGATGAAGTGGAGAAGGGAGTGTGTTGGGAGGAGGCGATGAAGCCCTAAATTGTGGCAACAGCGATGGAGATGGATATAAAAAGCTTAAAGTCGATTGGACACCCACTAGAGCTGGAAGGTCTTATTCACATGTAACATCCTGTATTCTATTCCCATAAATTAAGCACTTCAAGTGAATATTTGCTAAGTGAGCCATACCCGTGCTTCCGTAAGAATTGTCATGCTCGGAATGGACCAACCAGCCTCCACCATCCAGATGCAAATCCCAGATTGGCAGCCAAAGTGGTACGGAGCCGGTCTCTCTAGCTACTGTCTCTATGGTTCGCGGAATCGCCCGGCCGCGGCTTGAACCTTTCGGCTTTTGCGCGTGCGCGAGCACAGGCGCGTGCCCGCCCTCCCGCAACTGCCCGAGCCCCGGGGTGGGAGGGGTGGGTGTGGGAACGTCGCGGCGGCTGCCGCCGCTGCCCCAGCACTTAGGGCTGTTCCCGGGCCGAGCCTGCGCCGGGAAATCTTCCGCCGCCTCCTCGGGCGGCGCTCACCCGGCCCCACATGGTGGGTCCGGAGGATCCTGGAGCCTGCTCGGGAAGAAACCCCAAGTTGCTCCGTGTGCTGGCGCCCGAGCCTGCGGGCCAGGACGGGAAGATGATCCGGGCCACGGGCGGCTTTGGCGGAGGCGCCGGCGCTGTGGAGCCGCCGGAGGAGGAGGAGGAGGAGGAGGAGGAGACGCCGCCTCAGCAGCTCCTTCGGCGTTACCTCGCGGCGGCCGGGGGGCAGCTGGAGCCTGGGCTGTGCTACTGTCCGCTCGCCGTCGGCCAGCCCCGCGCCGCGCCGCCCTCCGCAGCCCCGCTCCCGCACGCCTGCCCGCCGGACTCGGGCTCCAAGTACCGCGGCGCGGAGGCGGCGGATACCCGCGCGCCGCGGCACGGAGGCATGACCAACGGAGACTCGGGCTTTCTGCCCGGCCAGGACTGTCACGACCTGGAGGAGGCTCGCGGGCTGGCCCGCGCCGGTGGCCGGGAGCCGCGCCACCGCCGCCTCTGCCTGGAGGGGCCTGGCGACGAGGGTGCGGACGGTGCGGGCAGCCGGTCCAACTGGGCCGCGCAGCTCGAGGACCCGCTGCGGACCTGCTGCCTGGCAGCGGCGGACACCGAAGAGCCCGAGGGCGCGGGCAGCGGCGGCAGCGGCAGCAGCGGCGGCAGCGGCAGCGAGGACTTGGAGCAGCCAGGAGCCGGCGCCGGGCGTCCCGAGGAGGGCGCGTCCCCCGCCGCCTCGGCCGAGAGGACTAGCGGGGCCGCGGGCGCCGAGCCGCGCCTCGGCTTCGCAGGCGCTCTCTTGAACTCGCGGAACACGTTCGAGGTGAGCCGCCGCCAGAGCGCCCGCGACCACCTGCCGCCGGCGGGGCCGCAGGCGCCCTCGCCCGCCGTGGAGCAGGGTCCCGCGGGGACCTCGACCCGGGCTCGACGGAGCGGCGGCTTCGCCGACTTCTTCGCCAGGTACAGGGCAGGCTGCGTCGGGGCTCGGGGCGGGTTCGGGGCCGGGGCCGGGGCCGAGGCCGGGAGCTGGCGGAGGGCGGCTCTGGGGCCGCCTCCGTGCAGGCACTCGCTTGCGTCAGGACTTGGCTTTGATTTGTTACCAGGGAGAGAGGAACTGGATCTGTGTCGTGTTGTCTATAGAAGTTGGGAGCTCTGTGGGCAGCGAATCTCTCCGTGCCCCTGTTGCCTGGAGGCTGTACCTGCCATTCGTACCTGGTTTCTGTGTATTCAGCTCTTGCGAGCATGCTAGTGCCAGATGTACAGTTTTGCCTGTTTCGGAAAAGCAGACAACTTTCTCCGTCCCCAATTTTTCTATTTTTGATTGTACGACATAGATTAGAGTTGGAAGGGGCGGTGCGGCGGTTTGTGTGTACGAGTGTGGTTGTGAAAGAGAAAGGGAAGTCATTTTGCAGAGCTGTCTATTTGCGCGGAGTCTAAACCTATTCAGGTAGTTTAAGAATTCCTGAAATTAGAAGGGGTTGTGTTTCAGTGTTTAACCATTTGTTTCGGTAACCTTTATTAAAATGCAGTTTGGTGTTTAGTATTTGATCCCAGCCTTTAAAGCCAAATTTCTGCGGCGCTTTATCTAGAAAATGTCTCTTCTTTACTTATGGCAGATAGGCCTGTAATTTTTTTTCAGCAACTTCTTTTTCATTTTTTAATGGTATTGTGTATGTGATTTGACCTGCTATTCTTGAAATTAAATTATGGTGCTGGATATTGCAGATTTCAGAAGGGGACTTTGATAGGGATAAATAAATAGTCAGAAAATACTCATCTGAGTGCACATTAATGAAAAAGCAATTTCTCGAGTCAGACTTTGATCCGCTTTTTTTTTTTTTTTGGTCTCTAGGTAGATAGGAAAGTATTCCCAACTTGTAAAACTCTCCCTTTCAGAGTTGTCTCTCCTGTGTTTTGTTCCCTTTTCAGCGATCTTGACAAAAACCAGAAATAAAAGAAACAAATTCTGCAGTTCAAGTTGTAGAGGACTATACAATTGTGTATATTTGTAGACACAGGCTCAGTGTTCTGACTTTAATTAATATTTCTTATTCCTTTTTCTACTTTATCATCCCTTACTTTTCCTGCTTGTATAAACTTGCAAATAAATTATAAAGTTGTTTAAATCAAGATTGGGAAATCCTAAGTTTTTGTTACTCAGGACAAAATATATACTAGTGAGATCTGTATTTGTGTCTATAATTGCGAAAATATACTTAAAGCTTGTAGTGGCAATATCTTAAAAGCTCTCAAGGTGAGTTAAACTTATGTTTTCATGACCTTGTGTGGCCTTTGGGTGTTCATTGGTCATGTTTTGATGTCAGGTGTCAGGCAATTTTAGACCTGGGGAGGGGCTTTGGAGATCCTGATTCAACCAGTATATCCAAAGTACTTGCTCTGTGCCACCCATTGAGAATAGAGGTGGTTTGGACAATGGTCCCTGATTTAGAGGTGGAGTGCAGGCCAGTGGGGATTTGGTTTGAAGATGTATACATATATATGCATTGCAATTTGTGAACAATAAGAAGGCAAATCTATTATAAGAGACGTTCATATTATTAACAGTAGGCAGGAACTTTGATATATTTAAAAAAATTTTCCTTAACCTGTAGATTACTAGGACGTTAATTAATATAGCTAGTTGACATTCATATGGCTACACTAATCATGTGTACCAGAGCAGTGGATTTGAAGTCAGAAAACCTGGGTGCCCTAAAGTTAATTTCTCTCAATCTCATTTTTCTTAATTGAGATCTGAATGTCAAGATTCTAGGTGTCATTGCTTCCTTTATATAACATTCTTGGGAAAGGGCAGAGTCAGACAGAGGCACAGTTTTTCTCTTAGCATTTACCCAAAACCTTAACTGGATTCTGAACGCCTTAAAGGTAGAGACTATGACATTCATCTCTGAATTTGCAGTACCTAGTGCTGGTGTGAAGAACTCCATTCAGATTGTGTTGAAGTGGCAACTCTCATGGACCTGCCCTCTGTACTCTTCTCTAGGTAGTATAATTTTGAACAAATATTCCATCCCGAGGCAGAATAATCAGAAATTTCCCTTGCTCCTGCAACCTAAGAGGTTTTTTCCTTCGTGTGCACAGTAGTCTTTCTCAACTCTGAAGCTCCAGGTGAGGTTCCCCTTTGGGGATATCTTGTTCTAGGATGTATTCTTGTTCTTGGGTACAACCCCTACCTCCACGTCATTTTTTGATGACGAAGCTCATTGTCGAAAGAAGATAGTTAGCTAATGACAAAGCTGGAATTAGAAACCAGGATTCCTGATTTTCAGTCCAGGTTTACATTTAATCACAACTTTTATTCACTTGTGGCTTTTTTCTCTCCTACCTGATTATCCTCCATCTTTCCCTTTTCCTTTCCACTTCCTCTCGTTCTCTTAACAGGGCAAAAGTCTGTAACAGAAATACTTTTAAAGAATAGTCTCATGTTTGTTTTAACTTAAGCAAAGAGAGGGGAGTGTTTTACAGCAATCTATTTATTTCTACAATTCCTACAATGTGTTCAATTAAGACACATCATTGACAGGAGCTGCATTGAGTAGGGTAGAAATCATAAAGGAATTTGGTCCAGGATGGGATTGCCCTTATCATCTCCTGCTTACCCTCCCTGCTAGATTAGGTGAGTTCTGTTCGAGTCCCTGTTGGGGCTTGCCTCAGTTTCACATGGGCATCTCTCAGTGTTTATGGTGACTTGACTGTGGGAACCTTAGAAGTAACATTCCCTCAGATCTTTGGCCCTTTCCTATCTATAAAATTTGAAATGTTAGGTGGGTACCGCTACCCTCCACTATTGCCAACTCAGCTGTGAGGAGATGAAAACTAAAAAAAAATCTCTTATGTTTCCAGGCTAGCTTTTGTTCCTCAAGGATATGTTTGTTACTCTGTTTTAAAAAGAAAGTAGCTTTAACCCATTTTTATGGTCCTTCAAACAAATTCATGTCTTACTTGTTTTCAAACTAGAATGCTTTATTTTTTAGGTAAACTCTTTATAGATGTATTTTTTTAAAACCATTTAATACTTTTGAGTCTCCTGTCTCCTGATAGTGTGGATAATTTTTTATAGTCTTCATGATGAATCATAAGAATTTGGTGGCCTTAATGGGCATAGCTAAGGTAGGGAAGACAGTATTGAAGATTTTTTTCTTCCCATCTGAAAAAAAATTGACTTTGTAGATTCTGGAACATATAGATCCATGTAGCTTTCCCTGTAATTATTGACTTCTGAAACTTCCTAAATGTTGTGGCAGAAAAGTATTTTCACAGAGCTCTTTTTATTACAGTTAGTCTGAATAGGAAAGATTAAAGGCTCTTTTAGTGATTTCTTTTCACATCGAGGCAGTCACCATTCTCCCCAACATGGAAGTTGTTGAGAATATATAGTTTTTGTTAATTATGATATTGAGAATTTAAAAGTCCTACAGTTATAATTTTTTTAAATTAAATCAACCATATCCTTTTTCCTACCAAGAAGTTACACTAGTTGACAGAATCATAATTCACCTGACGGAGCCATCATAGACCTCTGTCAGATAGGGCTCCCTTATTTGTTCTGCAGTGTGTATTCCTCCCAGTCAACTAAAATAAAAACTAGAGTTTCAAAACCAGTTTCTCAAAAAAATCCCTTAAACATCTCAGTAAAGAAATGGCAAAATATCAAACTTCTGATAAGTTTTAAAGGATTTTTATAGTTCCCCAAAGCAAGCAGTTCTTTAATACAGGTTGGTGTAATTGTTTATAAGGAGAATAAAGGAATATCTTGATCTAAGTATTTTTGTTGCTACAAGAGATTATAAAAATAAATGCAGAAATATTCATTTCTTTGTGACTAATGACACTTTTGGACATTACTTACATCTTAATATAATTAAAATGTTTAAAATTTTAGAAAAGCTGAAAGAATGTGTAATTAATTGCTCTAGAATAAAAATAAGAGTCTGTTAGGATTTTAGAGTGTTGTGAAGCTACCCGTTTAAATATTGGATTGGGGAACTAATGCTCAAGAGCCTTTTGTATCTTTTCCGTGTCTCCGCCCCTCCCCCCAATCTAGTATTTTATTATTTTTTTTGTTGCTTTTTCTCCCCAAATCCCCCCAGTACATAGCTGTATATTTTAGTTGTGGGTCCTTCTAGTTGTGGCATGTGGGATGCCGCCTCAACATGGCATTTTGAGTGGCTCCATGTCTGCAACCAAGATCGGAACTGTGGAAACCCTGGGCCGCCCAAGCAGAGTGCACAAACTTAACCACTCGGCCACGGTACCGGCCCTCTCTAGTATTTTCTTAAAACAAACCGATCACAAAACGCTATAGGGCTCTACACTAAACCACTGGAAATTCAGGATTCGGGGGCTTCACTTTAAAAGTTCATTCCTGATTTTAAGGTGGATGGTTAGAGATGTGATAATCTGAATATAAATTAGGTAGAAAGTGTTGGGAAACTCCAACTTTTGTAGGGCTATGGTAATTTTAACCCCTGAGATGTATTATTTTGAAGTGCTAAACTAAATTAACATTTTAACACTATACCCCAATAAGCAAAACAGATTGTTACTCTAATATTAACTTGGGGTTTCTTGTTTGGCAGAAATTTTCTGAAAAAACTATTCAAAATAGGCAGAGAGATTTACTTTTTATTTTTTTAAATACTTTTTATTTTAGAATAGTTTTATTTTATTTTATTTTTGAGGAAGATTAGCCCTGAGCAAACTACTGCCAATCCTCCTCTTTTTGCTGAGGAAGACTGGCCCTGAGCTAACATCCATGCCCATCTTCCTCTACTTTATATGTGGGACGCCTGCCATGGCATGGCTTTTGCCAAAGGGTGCCATGTCCGCACCTGGGATCTGAACCAGCGAACCCCTGGCAGGAGAAGCGGAATGTGCGCACTTAACCGCTGGGCCACCAGGCCGGCCCCTAGAATAGTTTTAGATTTGCAGAAAAGTTGTAAAGATATAGTACAGAGAGGTCTGGTATACCCCTCACCCATTTCCTCTGCTGTCAACATCAAGTTACTGTGGTACATTTGTCCCAGCTAAGAAACCAGCATTAGTACATTACAAGTAGTTTAACTTTACACTTTATTTAGCATAGAGATATTGACTAAAGGATTTTCATTTGGGGAGCAATCGTGTTTACTGTAAAATCAGAAATGTTTTATAGTGGAAGGAACCTCAGGGGTCACTTTATTCCTCCTTTAATACTCTGGAAATTGACAGTGCTGTTATCAGAGAGCTTTTTTATTTGCTAGATAACACCTAGTAAGGTGGTATCAATTTATTGTTGGAAATGAGTTAGACATGGTAATGAGTTGCTTTTCAGGTGGACCGAGAACAGTGATTTTCAAAGTTCAGGCTAATTGGGGCAGTATTTACAAGATTTAACAACCACTACCTATTTGCCTTTAGAAAAAAATGTGAAAGTATATCTTAATTCTACATAATATTATATTTTTCTAAAATTATTTTTAGGTTTCCTTTGTTTTATTTTTTTGATTCTTGAAATATTCCTTGACCTAGGAATGGTAGGATTTATTTTTATTTTACAGTTATTTGCCCCAAGTCAGACTGTCTAGCTCTGATTCTTTCATTAATTAACGGTGGATCTGATTCCTAGAGTTTGAAGCTAATATGCTGATTTCTATGAATGATAAGTTTATGAACAAAAACACAGCTTTTGGTGTAGTAAGAAACCTGACTCTTGTCTTGGGTAGCTGCTTCTGCCATTAAATAATTGTGTGACCTTGGGCACATCAATAAATTTCTTGACTTCTGTTTCTTCATCTGTGAAATTAGAAGATTCAGAGTCCCTTCCAGCTCTAATGTACTGTGATTTTATATTACATGATTCTCTTGCACACTGTAGTAGACCTCAAATATTTGCTGGCTAAATATTACAAATGTGAACTGAGTTAAAGAGGATGTTTAAAAAAACAGGATGTTTTTTCATCTGTAAAATGAGAACGTTGCCAGAGATAGAAATATACCCTTCAACTGTAAATTCTACTTTGACAGTTTTTTTTTCAGTAAAAGTGTAAGTCTGCCACAGTAATCATGCTAAACATTAGTGATCTTTATTTAGTTTCTCATGTGTAGACAGTACAGGCCAGCAGCTCTAATTTTTTTCTGTAGCAAATTCTGGATCTTTTTTTCCTTATAATTTCTTTGAAGTAGGAGAGAGAAAATAGGGTGATAAGTTAATTCTAGTTAATCAGTGAACTGAAATTTGAGACTTTTACTTCCAGACCATGAGTTCTTTTTCAAAGGTTGTCAGTGGTCCACTTTGGCAAACTAATAGCCTAGTACAGTAGTTCCTAGCCTTTGTTATACTTCAAAATTACCTAAAAGCGTGTTTGAGAAAATTTAGATTCTCCAGAATCCACAGCCCCTACCTAAGTCAGATTCGGATGAGTTGCTTTTGGCAAGTGGCGTCTTCAGACTACAGGATGGTACAGTGGTTAAAAACACTGATTCTGGAGTTAGACTGCCTGGGTTTGAATTGGCTTATTGGCTGTGTAATTCTGGACAAGTTGCTTGACCTCTCTGGACCTTAGGCAACTCATCCATAAAATATGGATAATAATGATTATCATGAGGATTAAATGAGATAATAGTCTGGGTACCTTGTATTTATTATATGACATACAATGAGGATTCAAATGTTATTATTCAAACTACAGCAAGACTACCACAATACTTTCCCCAGCTGCATCACAAAAATCCACTGGTTTAAAGAAAGGAAGAGACTGGTGTGAATTTTTTTGTGGGCTGCCTGAAGAATTTGTATAGTAGATTTTTAAATGTAATTTGTATTTGGGATTGGATCGTATTAAATGGCATAGTGATATAAAATTTCCAGAAGTCTTGAACTTGGACTAAAAAGCAAATCTGAGAAGGAACGGAAAGGAGGGAATGTTGGGAAAGATGAAAATATTTGTATCTTTTACTGTTTTAAGGAACTTTTATAGATAGGCAAAGCCAATTTTTTAGTTTAAGTTCATGAAATGTTTAACTTGGCTTACTCATACATTTCATACTTAGTGTGTTGTGGTAGGAAAGCTTTGGGGAAGAGTGGAAACATTTGGAGATTTTGAGGTGATCCATCTGTTACCCATCTCTAAATGTATTCAGAAAGGGAAAGCCAGTCCTTTTTGAGGCTGCTTATTTCTTCCTAGGAACTCTGTTAAGAACACTAAGATGTCCCCAGGTAGTTCTGGTTGATAGTTGCTTGGACCTTACTACTACAGTAATTCAGTGTTTAAAATTACTTGGGGAGGGTGGCGGTTGTAAAGAATGCAGATTCCTTGACACCCCTGCCCACCCTTTTGATTCAGTAGGTCTTGGGTGGGGCCCAGCAGGAATCCAAATATTTTAACAAGGATTTCCAAGTGGTTCCCAAGTTAGAATTACTGAAATAATTGTTGATAGGAAGGTCTACTCAGGTACTAATGAAAGAAGGTACAACATACATTTATAGGTTACATTATTGATTTAAAATGGGATCATATTTAGGTTCTGTGTAATTGATGAGTATAAATAGAGATACAATAGAGAACCCAAATAAATACAAATGTAGAGGATTTTGCTAACCTTCACTAGGTTGAGAAATTATCTCTGCCTGATTAAATCTTAACTTCCTTTTTATTAGTGGGAAGGGTCTTTTACTTCATTTTATGCTGTTTAGATAGCCATGCTTGCCTGTTCCCTGGAAAGCTTTAACTCCCAAAACCTTACTCAGGTCTCTTCAATGTGCAGTCGTAACTTTACCTCTCCTGTTTTGTAGCTTATCAAAAATGATGTTAATTTTCCTTCCTTCTGCTGTTAGTTGTAATTCTTTTCCATGCCTTTAAGAAAAAATCCTGCACATTGCACATGGCTTATTTCCCTCCAGAATTTGCTGCTTCAGCCTTTCTTGAACGTCTTATTTCTGTGGCCAAAAGAAGAAAGAGAGGGAAACCCATGTGACTGTCTGGGTTTTCAGCAGGCTCTTTCCTGCAATTAAGAGAAGTTTACCTTAGGAAACCAAGCTATAAGTTATGCTGCTACTTAGAGCTAGTTTAAGAGTGGACTTGGTAATGTGTTTAATTTACCTTTTTGATCTCTTTTTAATTTGGATTTTATTTTGGGATACATTTCTTGGTTAAAAAATGTTTCCGTCTGCCTGCCTCTAACCCCACACAGACTAAAACATTTTAAGTTTGGAACCAAACATGATACTTTTGAAATCAAATTATGTGCCATTTTCTCATATTTTCCCAAATACTGTCAGTACAATTACCCATCATACATTGGGCATTGTTTAGGATTTCCAAATCTGGTTTTCATCTAGACTGTTTGTAGTCATCTTCTAGTCAAGTAGGGGAGATACTTTTCTGTTGTTGTCCCAGGAAAAAAGTTATTCCAAGACTACAACAGTTTAATTTTTTTGTTGTTAGAAAAACATAAAATGCGCATGTGATCTGCTTTTGAAAAGCAGGACAGGGAATATAAAATAAAACTAAAGATAGATACTTTGTTTCCATACTATTCCAGTTAAGATGATGGAATAGTAGTAGTAAAATCTGAGGATGTGGAGGTATGGTAAGAGACAGGAGAAACTGTTAGAGAATAAATTTGAAGAGGTTTGTATAGAGAAAAATTGCTAGAGAGAATAAATGTTAGCTGGAAGATAGCTCTGTGCTTTTGCCTGTGGGCTTCAGAGTATTACCACAGATTATCTACATATTTATCTTTCAACTCTGCTTACCTGAAGGCCTTTGTGGATGTTTCTGGCAACATGTTTTCCTTAAAGATATCTGCTATGCCTCTCCCTCCAAATGTCCCTAATGTCCCCATCTCCTCATGGCCTTTTAATAGGCCATATTGTGCAATTTTATATTCACATATTGTGAAATTTTTGTTGTTGTTGAGGAAGATTGGCCCTGAGCTAACATCTGTTGCCAATCTTCTTCTTTTTGCTTGAATAAGATTGTTGCTGAGCTAACACACAACATCTGTGCCAGTCTTCCCCTATTTTGTATGTGGGATGCCACCACAGTGTGGCTTGATAAGCGGTGTGTAGGTCTGCTCCCTGGGCCACTGAGGCGAAGTGTGTGAACTTAAGCACTACACCACCAGGCCAGCCCCACAACTGAAATATTTTTTAATGGTAGGTTGTGTGTATAAAGTTTAATTTAGGCTTTAAAAGTTTAGGTTGTTGGAAACAACCTGATAAAAAAATGGGCAGAGGATATGAACAGACATTTTTGCAAAGAAGATATACTCATGGCCAATAGGCACATGAAAAGATGTTCAACATCACTAATCATCAGGGAAATGCAGATCAAAACTGCACTAAGATATTACCTTATACCCATTAGAATGGCTATAATCACCAAGACAAAAAATAATAAATGTTGGAGAGGTTGTGGAGAAAAGGGAACCCTCATACACTGCTGGTGGGAATGCAAACTGGTGCAGCCACTATGGAAAACAGTATGGAGATTCCTCAAAAAAAATTTTTTTTTTTTTTAAAGATTGACACCTGAGCTAACAACTGTTGCCAATCTTCTTCTTCATTCTGCTTTTTCTCCCCAAATACCCCCAGTACATAGTTGTATATTTTAACTGTGGGTCCTTCTAGTTCTAGTACATGGGACGCCACCTCTATGTGGCCTGATGCGTGGTGCCATGTCCGTGCCCAGGATCTGAACCAGAGAAACCCTGGGCTGCCGTAGTGGAGTGTGCAAACTTAACCACTTGGCCATGGGGCCGGCCCCCCTCAAAAAATTAAAAATAGAAATACCATATGACCCAGCTATCCCACTACTGGGTATTTATCTAAAGAACTTGAAATCAGCAATTCAGAGAGACTTATATACCCCTGTGTTTATTGCAGCATTTTTATCAATGGATGAATGATACAGATGTAGTATACATATACAATGGAATACTACTTAGGCATAAAAAAGACAAAATCGTCCCATTCACAACAACATGGATGGACCTTGAGGGCATTATGTTAAGCAAAATAAGCCAGAGAAAGACAGACACCATATGATTTCACTCGTACGCGGAAGATAAACTAACATACAGACAAAGAAAACATTTTACTGGTTATGAGAGGGGAAGGGGGTTAGAGAGTGGGCACAAGGGGTGAAGGGGCACATATATATGGTGACTGACAAATAATAATGTACAACTGAAATTTCACAATGTTATAAACTGTTGTGACCTCAAAAAAAAATCAGCAAGAAGCTAAGGATTCCTACAACAACTGCCTCTCTTCAACAGGCATTAAATATCATAAAGGTGTCAGCTCTTCACAACGAATTTCAGTAAGATCCAATGGGGGGGAAAGTTTAGGTTGGTTAGTGTGACAGATTCACGTTGTAAAAAGTACACATATCAAAGGGTAAGATAAATGCAATACAGTTTTACACGGTGTATTTTTGAGTTCCAGTGCTAAAAGGAAAATTTCTTCTATAAGCATCATGATAAATCTAGCAAACAGAATTAAAATCTCTCTCACACATTAGTAGAAAATTAATTGTTCATTACCAGGAAGATATAGTGCCTAAAAATTTAAGTTCTGAAGTAAGTTTTTGAAATTTTAACTCGGTGAAAGGTCTCAACTGAATAAGTAGTTTCTGTGTTTCTGAAGAGTGATTAAGTAGCTTCTTTTGCTTACATGACCCTTGACACTCCTGTCACTATCCACCCCCCAATCCTTGGATTGACTTTTTAACTTCTTTGGTACTATCTGGAATTAAAGAGATTGATAATCCTTGCGTGTTGTTTGGAAAACAAAGAATTTGTTGTGATTCACAATTGAGTGGTGAGCACCACTCAATTGTTATCTAAGGACTAATAAAATAAAACTTTTGATAAATAATTATTATATAAGGTAACCAGCACAGTAGTTGAATGCATAAACAGAGGATGATACCCATCTTTGTGATATACTCCCAGAAGCACGTTAACACTGTCGAGAATACTAGGACATTGATTAACTTTCAAAACAGGGCATACAAATAAAATAACTGAGAATTATACTCATTAAGGAAAATTTTAGAAGATAACTAAAATTTTCTTGAGTAAAGTAATAACTAGCTGCATATTTAATGAGATAAGATTGTTTTGCTCTCATATGAGAACACCAAAATAGCTTTTGATTTAGTTCAGTTAATGGAAACATCATAAGACCATGTGGGGAAAAAAAGGCCATCAACTTGGTCAGGAGAGGGGTATCAACTATGCTACTGGAAGATAGTTTCTATCATGCATACTGTCAATTCAGGAAGTACTTCTAGGTCAGACAGGAGCAAAATGTCAATAAAATGAAACAAAATAACAACAACCCTAGAGCCGAGTGTCTGCCTCTTTATTCTTAGAGAGTATAGGCCCGTGATGGATGTTGTTCAGCCGAGGAGCTCAGTTTCCTCAAAGCAGCCTGTTGAGGGTATTAATTGTTAGAAGGTTCTTTATGTAGAAGCACAGTGTATCTCTTTGTAATGTTCCTGGTCCTAATTTGCCCTTTAGAGCCACAAAGAACAAGTCAGTTCTTTTACATAATCATTCTTTAGAAGTTTAAAGATTGCTACTGAACCTTTTTTTGTTTTTGGATTCTCCTAGCTAAGCATATACAGTTCTTAGGAGTTAGTTTGCAGTTTTCTTAGGAGTTGTTCATTTGATAATGCTCTTTGAGCCCTATTATGTGTATGAAGCACTAAGGAAATTAGATAAATAGGATGTTTTATTAATAAACTTAAGATGGAGGAGTCATATAAATCAGTATTTACAAAATTACCTGATTCAGTTTATAAAAGAAGATACAAGGATGCATCAGTAGCACTGAAGAAGGAGTGAGTAACTTTGGGGTGGGAAGTTAGGGAACTCTTCACAGTAGATGAAACGAATGGTTGGTCTTTCACCAATGAAGAGGGTTTGGATTGGAATGAGACTGAGGACAGTACAGGCTCACAAAAGCATATGCAGAATTTCTACATGAAATAGCAGCACTTTGGGGACTTCAGGTATTCATCAGTATGACTGCCCTTAGGGCAGGTGAGGTATGGTGTCAAAAACCCAGGCAGAAAGATAGGGGCTAAATTATGAAGGAGTTTGTGTGACAGAACTAAGCAATTTGAATTGATTCCGTAAGAGATGGCAGTGCACAGGACCTTTGATGGGTTTTTAACACAAAGGCAACATGCTTAGAATTGCATTTTAGAACAGTGATTCTTGTAGTGGTGTGGCAGATGATTTGAGACTTGAGAAACTGAGGCTTGGATATACTTCTGGTAGTTTATGGGTGCTTGTCAGTTTCTTTATTAGAATGTGGTATCCGGATAAGTTGATGTAACATTAAATTCAATCTCTGTCAGAAGGGATAGCTAACAAATTGAGTGACATATGCTTGTACGAGTAGCCTTTTTTTGAAGCTTCAATAAAGGTAAACTTTGAACCTGATTTTTGTTTTGAGGAAAGTGGGATGAGATGAAAATGGAGAGTTATGTGAAAAATTATGTCTACCGTGTTTTATAAGGAATTTGATGAAGGCGAAAAGAGTCGGAATAGCTGTTAGTGTAGTTGTTTGCTGCCTTGAATCAGAAAGGAAACAACTTGAGGGAAAAACCTTGAGAGTGTAAAGTTGTTGTAAAATCAGGTCTTGACATCCAGTACAAAAATTCTGTACTTTGCTTCATTCAAAGTGATTGGTGGCAGTATACCCATCACCAGTTTTTGAGAACTGAATGAGGTAAAGACAAAGTATTGAGGCTTCCATAATTACTTGTATGGATATGTGTCTCTTCTACTAAGATGCAGACTCCCTGGAGATAGGGAAGATGTCTTTTTTGCTTTTTTTGTCTCTCCGCAGAGACATGGAGCCTTATATTTAATAGGAACACAAAGATTTATTGGATTAAAAACTCTTTTAAAGATATCAGAATTTACGTAGCCAGATGATTGGAACCTTCGAATTTGTCACTCTGGGAGGCTCTCCACTTGTTACTTTCATTTCTCAAAGTATGTTTGGTACCCGTCTTTGGGAGATGTTTCTGTAGGAGAGAAATCAGTTGGGCCAATGTAAGATAGGACCGAAGAACTGAATATTGGAGGGGAGTTAGAGCTGAAATATGTTAGGAAGTTAAATAAGCAAGTTCAGTTGTATATTAGCTGTAATAAGTACTCTAATATTCTCAGGAGAATAGATTCATCCCCAGGCAAGTAGGTAGATATAATATGTAAATAGTTGAGGTTTGTACAAAAAGGCATAAATAATTTCACCTCTGGTACTCGTTTGAAGGATTAAATAAAGTGACAGACTTGGGATCTGCCACCCTTAAATTTGGTTGTCTTTGGGTAGATCTAGCTATATCAGTTTAACTTTGGTGAAGCCTGAAAGTCTTTCATTACCAGTGGGTTTGTAAAACAGCCCATATTTTAAGGACTAACTTATTTAGATTGTGGTAAAATCCATAATACAGCATCAGTAACTGACAATATTATAATGTAAAAGAAGTGTCAAACTTTATATTATAAATATTGCCTTAATGCTATTGCAAGTGTTGAAGTGTTCTTTATACTTTTTTCACTTGTGAAGTAAATATTTTCTTTAGCTTTTCTAATTAGCAAAACAAATTACTCTGAATTTCAGTAGAACTAGATGTGTCTAGCTTTTTCTTGTTCTCTATCTTTTATACTTTGATCTTTTGTTGATAGCCAACACATACATCTTTTGTCATTTTATTTACTCTTATGAATCCATACTAAATGACACTTCTTTACCATCACCAGAGTTTTTAATAATTTTAACTATTTACCTGCATTTTAGATTTGATAAAACTTAGAAACAGCTCATATAGAATAAACAATTTTCGATGTGAACAATCATTTTTTTTTTTTGAGGAAGAACAGCCCTGAGCTAACATCTGCCGCCAATCCTCCTCCTTTTGCTGAGGAAGACTGGCCCTGAGCCAACATCCGTGCCCATCTTCCTCCACCTTGTATGTGGGGCACCCACCACAGCATGGCTTTGCCAAGTGGTGCCATGTCCGCACCAGGGATCCAAACTGGTGAACTCCAGGCTGCTGAAGCGGAATGTGCACACTTAACTGCTGTATCACTGGGCCGGCCCCAAACAATCATTTTTGTATTTTGTTTATAAAGACTTAACCAATGGAATTTAGTTTTCTACTTAATATATTTAATACCAAATAGAGCCAGAAAAAAAAGTGAATTTCCTTGAAATAGTTCTTATTTTACAAAAATGTGTGGTTTAGATAAGGCTTTTGGCCTGGCATAGTTATTCCTACTTAAAGATATGGATGTAGTCTGTTAATTAAACTGGTGACCATGTTTTAAAAACTCATAATTGGAAGCTCAGTTTTAGAAACTTGGTAAAATTTTTTTGTTATGGTACAATACATATAAAATTTGCCATTAGTATCATTTAATACATTCACAGTGTTGAATAGTCATCACCATTGTCTAAATCCAGAACATTTCATCACTCCAAAAGGAAATTCCATACTCATTAGCGGTCACTCCCCCTCCCTCAAGCCCCTAGGAGCCACTAATCTGTGTCCTGTCTTTGTGGGTTTCCCTATTCTGGTTATTTCATATGAGTGAAGTCATACGATACATGGCCTTTTGTGTCTGGCTTCTTTCACTTAGCATAAGGTTTTCAAGGTTCATCCATGTTGTAGCATGTATTTGTACTTCATTACTTTTGATGGCTGAATAATATTCCATTGTATTGATATACCACATTTTATTTATTCACTTATTCGTTGATGGACATTTGGGTTATTTCTATCTTTTAGGTGTTATGAATAGTGCTACCATGAACATTTGTTTACAAGTTTTTGTTTGAACACCTCTTTTCAGTTTTTTTGGGTATTATGCTTAGGAGTGGAGTTGTTGCGTTATATAAGAATTCTATGTTTAACTTATTGAGGAACTGCCAGCTGTTTTCTGCAGCAACTGCACCATTTTGCATTCCCACCAGCAGTGTATGAAGGTTCCAGTTTCTCCACATCCTCTCCAATACTTACTATTTTCCTTTTTTTTTTTTTTTCAGTTGTAGCCATCCTAGTGGATATGGAGTAGTATTTCATTGTGGTTTTGATTTGAATTTCCCTAATGACTAATGATGATGAACATCTTTTAATGTGCTTGTATATCTTCTTTGGAGAAATGTTTATTCAGTTTCTTTGCCCATTTTTAATTGGCCTGTTTGTATTTTTGTTGTTGAGTGATATGAGTTCTTTATATATTTTGGATACTAGACCCTTATCAGATGCATGATTTGGAAATATTTTCTCCTATTCTATGAATTGTCTTTATACTTTCTTGATAGTGTCATTTGATGCACAAAAGTAAAAATCTTCTAAATTTGGTGCATTATAGTTCCAGGTACGTATAACCAACTTAGTTTGTACATCAATAAAGGAAATAAGATGCGTATATAGTTAACCAGAGCATAGAGGCAGGAAAGTCTAGAATGTGTGAAAAAGAATATTGTGTTTGGCTGATATGTTAGGGTTCATGTAATTTTAAGGAACAGAAGCCCACTTAAGCTACCTTAAATGAAGGAGTGTTTATTGTAGGTGTATCTTGTGGACATTTTGAAGATAAAATATAAAATATACCTGGGCTACAGAGTGCCTGGAATAATGGTTTCTCTGCCTTTCAAGAGATGCTTTGTTTTTCTCATCTCTTTTCTGTCTCTTCATTGTTCAATGCTTGGTTTCCACCTGCAAAAGCCCTGTATAACTATCTCAACTCTACACAATTTATCAGTTCAAGCATCTACCATCCTTTGACTGACTCAGTCTTCAATCTCCTATTTAAAAATCCTGGGAACCTGATTGTCTCAGCCAGTGAATGAATTTGTCTCTGTTTTTTCAGCAGTCCAATCTAATCAGTGCTGACTGAAGAGCAAGACCATAAGATACCAATATGGTCACTTTGGTCTACTGCTTCAGTAGGGGTTGGGAAAAGGGCACTGTCAAAGAACTGGGAGTGGGTTGCAGGTATGCTAAAGACATATATTTCTTCTAGTTGTAGAAAGAGTAGTAGGAAATAATGTTGGAAAGATAATTTGGGTCCAAATTGTGAAGAGCCTTTAATGCTAGAATAAAGAGTTAAAACTTTTCCATAGATGCTAAGGACTATTGAGGGTTTGGGGGCAAGGAAATGTAATGCTCTGTTCTTTCCTGCTTGTACTTTGTAGTTTATTCTAGCCAGAGTGAGTTATCTGTCATTCTCCTCCTCTCTCTAATTTCTGTTTGTCTGAATCCTCTCTTGTTCATTCAGCAAGCAGATCTTAGCACCGACTATATTCCAGGAAAAGAAGGAGCTTCTTAGAAGAAGCCCTTTCTGGTGAAGTCAGTGATGATCACATTGCAAACATAAATTGAAATGCTATGATGTGAGGGAGCATGAGATGGGAGGAAGCAGGATTTACTACTTTGGCATGTAATCTGCTTTGGAAGTCCATTTTCAGGCTCATTTCAGTGTTTTACAGGGGTTAGAGGAGGAGTGACCAAAAAGAGGTAATATGATGGAGTCTTTTGGCGTGATGGAACTGTTCTATACCTCAGTTGTGGTGGTAGTTATACAAATCTGTACATGTGGTAAGACTTAGAGACTGTACACCAAAAGAAAAACAGCCGATTTTTATTCTATGTTAGTTTAAAAAAGTAAAATATTTACTGAGTGTTTTAAATACCTTATACGCAGAGCATTGTGCATGTCACACAAATCCTGTTCTCATTTATAGTTTAAAAGTAGCATTCAGATCAGTATGTAAGGTAGAAAGTTAAAAGTATCAGAAGGATTCATAGAAGAAATGGCTTATAGAGGAGAAAGGTTCATAGAAATAATGGCTCACCAGATTGCACTCCTCCGTTAGATTAATGCTATAGGTTGACTGTTTCTCCCCCCACACCAAATTCCTATGTTGAAACCTAATCCACAGTTTGATAGTATTTGGAGGTGGAGCCTTTGGGAAGTAATTATGAGGTCATGAGGGTGGAGCTGTATGAATGGAATTAATGCCCTTATAAAAGAGACCCCAGAGAGCTCTCTCTCCTCTTTCCACCATTCGGAGGACACCGAGAAAAGATGGTGGTCTCTGAACAGGAAGTGGGCTCTCACCAGACACTGAATCTGCCAGCTCTTTGGTTTTAGACTTTGTAGCCTCCAGAACTGTAGGAAATAAGTTTCTGTTGTTTATAAGCCACCAAGTCTATGGTATTGTTATAGCAGCCTGAACGGACTAAGACTACTAAGTTTGAAAACAGAAGTGGTCTTTTTTTTTTAGAAGTAATCTTTTTCTCTGTAGTCCCCTAAATTAGCAGACTTTCATTTATATGTGCAAGCACAGCACTTGGGATACAATGGTGAAGACAGAGCTCACAGTCTAATGCAGTGGTAATGTTGTAGAGCTCATATTCTAATGCAGAAGATAATGACTAAATAAATTCTCAAAACTATTTTGGCTCTTCTACTTCCTTTGCCTTTCCATATCAATTTTAGAATCAGCTTGTCTATATTTACAGGTAATCCTTGTTAACTAAGTTGGGGAGAATTGACATCTTGACTATGGTGAATTTTCTATTC
Organism: Equus quagga; assembly: GCF_021613505.1. NCBI lineage: Eukaryota > Metazoa > Chordata > Mammalia > Perissodactyla > Equidae > Equus > Equus quagga. The sequence continues at coordinate 150,350,316 of NC_060268.1, forward strand.
CCTGAACACAATATGTCTCCATTTTTTTGGGTTTGTTTGGATTTTCTTCAGAGTTTTGTAGCTTTCGGCATACACATCTTGCACGTGTCTTGTTAGATTTATATCTAAATATTTAATATTTTTGAGCTATTGTAAATGATATATTTTTTAAAATTTCAGTCTCCAATTATTCATTGCTGGTATAGAGAAATATGATTGACTTTTGTTTGCCTTATATCCTGTAACCTTGCTAAACGTATTAGTTCTAGGAGCTTTTATGTGGATTCCACAGGATTGTTTATGTAGACAATAATGTTGTCTGCAAATAAGGAAAATTTTATTTTTTCCTTTCCAATTGGTAAGACTTACTTTTCTCGCCTTATTGCACAAGCTAGGACTTTCAGTATGATTTTGAATGAGAGTGATGAGAGTGGACATCCTTACCTTGTTTCCAATCTTCAAAACATTTGATCTTTCACAGTCAAGTATGGAATTAGTGTCAGGTTTTTTTGTAGATGCCCTTAACTAGGCTAAGGAACTTCCTTTCTATTCCTAGTTTTCTGTGTATTTTTTATCAAGAATGATTTAGGATATTGTCAAATGTGTCAGTTGATATGATCATGTAGTTTTTGTTCTTTAGACTGTAAAGTATGGTGGATTACATTGATTAACTTTCAAATATTAAATGAGCCTTGCATTCCTAGGATAAACCCCACTTGGTCTTGTTTTTCTTTTTACATATTGTCACTTTTGATTTTTTTCACTTAAAAAAACTTTATTGAGATATAATTCACATACCATACAACTCATCTATTTAAATTGTACAATTCAGTGGTTTTAATTTTTTTATTGCAGTAACGTTGGTTTATAACATTATATAAATTTCAGGTGTATGTCATTATATATTTCAATTTATGTGTAGATTACATCATGTTCACCACCTAAAGACTAATTACAATCCATCACCACACTCATGCCTAATCACCCCTTTCGCCCTTCTTCCTCCCCCCTTACCCTCTGGTGACCACCAGTCCAATCTCTGTTTCTATGATTTGTTTGTCATTGTTTTTATCTTCTACTTATGAGTGAGATCATACAATATTTGACTTTCTCCCTCTGAGTTATTTCATGTAGCACAATACCCTCAAGGTCCATCCATGTTGTCACAAATGGCCGGATTTCATCATTTCTTATGGCTGAGTGATATTCCGTTGTGTATATATGCCACATCTTCTTTATCCATTCGTCTCTTAATGGACACCTAGCTTACTTCGAAGTCTTGGTTATTGTGAATAATGCTGCGGTGAACATAGGGGAGCAGGTATCTTTATGCATTCGTGTTTTCACGTTCTTTGGATAAATAGCCAGCAGTGGAATAGCTGGATCATATGGTAGATCTATTCTTAATTTTTTCAGAAGTCTCCATACTGTTTTCCATAGTGCCTGCACCAGTTTGCACTCCCACCAGCAGTGTATGAGGGTTGCCTTCTCTCTACATCTCTAACACTTATTGTTTCCTGTCTTGTTAATTATAGCCATTCTGACGGGAGTGAGGTGATATCTCATTGTAGTTTGGATTTTCGTTTTCCTGATAGGTAATGATGTTGAACATCTTTTCATGTGCCTGTTGGCTATTTGTATATCTTCTTTGGAGAAATGTCTGTTCAGATCTTTTGCCCATTTTTTAATTGGGTTGTTCATTTTTTTTGTTGTTGAGATGTATGAGTTTTTTGTATATTTTGGATATTAACCCCTTATCAGATATATGGTTTGCCAATATCTTCTCCCATTTGTTAGATTGTCTTTTCACTTTGTTGATGGTTTCCTTTGCTGTGCAGAAGCTTTTTAGTTTGATGTAGTCCCATTTGATCATTTTTTCTTTTGTTTCCCTTGCCAGGTCAGACATGGTACTTGAAAATATGCTACTAAGACAGGTGTTGAGGAGTGTACTGCCTGTGTTTTCTTCTAGGAGTTTAATGCTTCCAGGTCTTACATTCAAGTCTTTCATCCATTTTGAGTTAATTTTTGTGTATGGTGTAAGATAATGGTCTACTTTCATTCTTTTGCATGTGGTTATCCAGTTTTCCGAACACCATTTATTGAAGAGACTTTCCTTTCTCCGTTGTATGTTCTTAGCTCCCTTGTTGAAAATAAGCTGTCCGTAGATGTATGGGTAGTGGTTTTTCGTATGTTCACAGAGTTGTGCTGCAGTCGCCACAGTCAGTTTTAGAACATTTTTATCACCCCAACAAGAAACCCTGTACTCATTATGAAGATTAAATATATGTGAAGATATTTTACTTTTATTGTAAACAAGAACGCTAACATAGTTTCTGTTTTATTTATACAAGAGGCATAACTGGAAAGGTATTCACAGATATGGTTAGTTTTATTCATCGTTATCAATTGTTATCTTGCCTTTTTTCCAACTTTCTCTTAGATTAAAATATAGCTTACCTCTTGGCAGTTGGAATATTTTTGTCATATTTTGCTGATGTTGTTCCTTGTTGCTCATGTTCTTGTCCTAAAAATTCTTCCCAATATCCTTCCTCTTTTCTTCTTCTCGTGGTTTCTGTCTTCCCTCTGAATGCCTTACTTACTATACTGGCTTAAAGCAGTGGAGGTTCTCTTCATGAATCGTTTAGTACATGGTGATGTGGTACAAAAGCTAGAATATTTTTATAATTGCTTTTTTCTTTTCCCTTTAATTGTATTCTATCTTGTTCCCTCCCTGCAACAAAATAAAGAGATCTCTATCAGTAAGATATTGCCTGAAACTTATTTACTGTAGGAAATAAGATGTACTATAAGGTGATTTGCTAACATGAACACAGGAGGAAAAAGAAAGTAATTTATATTTTTGAACTGCTCAAGTGAAAATCAGAGGCGTTTTGACAGTGTAGGATGAAAGAGAATAAGGGATACCGCTGAAGCTTTTAATCTTGATTGTTCTGTGGAGGGCGTGAGCAAATAAGTGTGATTAGAAGGAAAAGGAACTGTGAGAGAGACTTGGCTCAAACACTTCCTAGCGTTGTGACCTTGCCAAATGGCTCATGAACCTTTCTTGGGGGTGGTGAGGTGGCACATTAAATCCTTGGAGAAGTCTATGAAAGCTGTGGACGACTGCCCAGGAAAAATTTTCATTAGTACATCGTTTACTTCAAATTGTGTGTACAGTTTGAGGAGGCTTATGGACCTCCTCTAGCCCATTCTTGTAGGTTCATTGATTCTTCATGAAGAACCTTTGACCTGGTTGCTCTCTAAGGTCCCTGGAAACTCTAAAATACCTTTTTTTTTCTTTTAAATTATAACCTTGACTTTCAGCCTTGAAATTCTGTTTTTTGACAGAGTAAATAATATGGATTCTGTCCTTTTTTGATAGTTCTGATCTCTGAAAATAATTAGGTTAGTTAAGCACTGTATATTAAAAAAAATTCTGTATTTTTTTTTTTTTTTAGGCTTTGTAATAATGGCAAAGGCAAGATTCAGAAACAGCCTAAAAAAGAAAATTCTTGGAATTAAAAAAAAGCCTAACTTAGCTGGCAAAAAAAAGTATTTTTTTTACATATAGTCAGCTGAAAGTCCTTTTCCAGTGAAAAATGATTGAGGTTTGGAAAGAATGTAATATTTGTGCCAGATCTTTAATCCAGAATACTCAATCGTAGCCAAAGAACTGAATTTTAAAAAGACAGTACTTATACTTCTTTGAATTAGTTATGTAGTCAGCTGTGGCATTCCATGATCGCTAGGTAATGTTTTCTTTTTGGCTTCTATTATACTTTGGGGAAACTTAAGTACAAAGTCCAGGAAGTTGATGTGTCTTCAGCAGTCCAACTTCTACTGAGACAGAGTTTGAAGATCAGGTCACAATTCCTAAGTTTTTAACCTGATGTTACTCTTTTGATTGAAGTTGGTTCTTTCCTGTTTGCAAAAGTTTTCTAACCCCTTTTTAATGTATAACTCCATTTAAGTGATGATTAGAATTTATCTAATGAATCTAAAAAGTTGAAATAGTCATATAGACATAAATATTACACAAAAACAGTGGAATTTTTTTTTTTTGCTAGAGCTGACAGTATTATTGGCAGTAAGAAGATTCAGGATTAGGTATTCACAGTTTTCTATAGTGTCAAATTCCACAGTCTGAGAAACCATGGAATTCACATGGTTTTGTCTCAGATATATAAGTGAGTTTGCCAAGTCTGAAAGACCCAAGCACTGGAGATTTGCTACTTTAGAAATCATGAGCAGAGAACTTACATGGTGTAAATAAGTTTTACCTCTTTTTAGTTAGTGTTTTCCGTTAATAAGGTGTAGTAGGCAAGTGGTCTGACTCTTACATTATATGTAACTCTTTGTGTGGTAAAAGAAATGAAGAAATCTTGGAAAAATGAAACAGACACAGATATGTGAAGCAAATATTAACAAGTATTAATAAGCAAGAGTCACTCATCAACCTTTATTGTAAAAGCCACTAAGATAGAAGGCTAGGGCTTTTTTTTTGACTCTTTCTGTTCTAATCCCCTCATAAGTTTCTTCTTGGTGTGCCTTTTTTCTTCTTTATGTTTTCAGCAATATAGAAACATTGAACTACTTTTTCTCAACTGGTGCTATTTCTTAACTGGTGCAACAGATTTTCTCAACTTTTTTTGCTGAAAAGAGTGGACACAAATTAGTGGAGAGAATGGAAAATGGTGTGTTTGTTTCTCTGTGTGTGTGTAGATAGTTATGTATGTAAACATAGTGTTGACTGGGTTGAGAATGAATTTAGTGGGGGAAAGATGGATTGCCACTACCATTTCCTGTTCTCTGTACATACAGCCAAGATGTGTCACAGAATTAAAAAAAACTCCCTAAACTGGAAAACACGTAGTTTTTAATATTTCCAGTCTATCTGAAACAATAAGACACTTTTCAACTTATAATAACTTGACTCTTGGGATTTAGGGAGAAAGTAGTAAGTGACATCTCTTTATCAGCCCATCTGAGTTTGGAATCAGTAGAAAAAAAGACATAGAACACAGACAAATGGGACCTCAAAACATCAGCTTTAATACTGATGAAATCTGTATCCAAAGACATACTTTTGGCTGCAGTCGGCCTCCTAATACGTTGCCTCAATTAAATATATCCAGCTAGTCACTAGCACAGCAAGCCTTTCCTATGGGACTGGGGAGCAGAGGAGTGCAGAGGCAACAGCCTCATTTAAGGAAAGCAGAACAAACTGTATTCTCTCTGCTATTAGGCTGCAGTTTTTGTCACCAAAATTCAACCTCGCGGATGGAGATGAATAAGGGGCTCTTTCCCCGCTCTATACCATTTAGCTACATTATAAATACTTTTTGGGGCAGAGGATAACCTGAAAATACAATCCAGAATTTCTTAGTGGCATAAGAAATTAAGTCTTTACTCAAAGATTCATGTATATTTGGCATTTTGGCTGTGATTTATAAAGAGTACTGTTTTGTAACTTATAAAGGTATGATGTACAGGATTAGTATGTGTAGCCTCTAGTTTTTCATATAAGAAGATATTTGGTAGTAATACAATATCTAATTGTACCTAAAGGTATAGAGACATAACCACCTCCGAAGGCTCCTTGTAAAACTCTGCCCATGGAGAATTTTCTGATCTGTGGTTGTTACTGTCTTTGATATAACTGCATCTTAAACTTGTAGTCTTCTCATTCTGCTCCTCTGTCTGTATTCTCAGCCAGGTCACATTATTTGAAGCTGTGCTTCATTGAATTTGGACAAAAAATGCTTATGCTCTTCTATTTTATGGTTACTCTGCTTTAATTTATTGTATATGAAACTCTGCATTTCTAGTATAGAGAATAAAATCCTATTTTTATTCTCCTTATAAGCACTACCTGTTCACACTTTGTTGTGAGGAGACAAGCAATTTATGGATTTTTAGATTTGAAACAAGATTATAGTTAAAGATCTGATTCTGGTCAATGATTAGATCAATGTAATTTTGTGCAGTCACAAGTTTCTGTTCTGTTATTTCTGCAGTCAGCTGGTGACCTGGCAAAGATTTCCCTAAATGTCTGGCTCAGAGAGAGGGACAAAACAGTTCCATCTCTTTTAATATTCTGATAGATACCACCATTGGAAGCTACTGCTGCAGAGAGGACTGAAACTGATACAAGTGCCTTTGCAGGTCCCTCAGGGCACTGCCAACAATGCGACTGCCAACCAAAATGCACAACTCCAAATTTTAGAAGGATGTGATCCCACCTATCCCTCCTGGCACCAGTCAACTACTCCAGGAACATAGGCTGCTGTCCTCATTGCTATGGGAGGGAGGGGCTGAGGAATAGGGGATGGTAATTGGTTCACACATGCCATTCACTTACTAAAGATCAGCAGCCTCTCCCTTCATGCACTCCCCCGATTGTTATAAGTGTCTGATAAGGTTCTAGAGTTCTAAAATGGTTGATTCCAATCCTTCTTTCAATTTTTCCTTTGTGGGGGGACTGACCTCTAGATGTTCCTACTCCTCCATTTTGCACTGATGTCTTTTGAAGTGCAAGTGTATTAAATTTGATTAAGCCCAGTTTATCAACTTTTCCTTTTATGGATCATGCTTTTGATGTCATATTTAAGAATTTTTTGCATAAACCATAATGACAAAGATTTTCTCCTGTGTTTAACATGGCTGGATGGCAAACCTTTGCAGCATAGGTAGGCCACATAGGGTCTTGTAGGGGGAGCACGACTTGGTGAGAACTGTCCAGGGAGTACGGGTCAGCTATGTGGAGCTTACAGAGGGAATTGGTGTATCTATCAGTGCTGCAAGGAAGCCTTTTGGGGTGCCATTTCCATTTCAAGAAGGCTGCAGGAAAGCCATCTTGAGGCTGAGTTTGCTAAGGCTGCAAGTTTGCTAAGGGACTTCATGTTTTGGGCACCTGACTGAACAGAGTTCTTGGATGTCCTTACACCCATACCACTGACCCACTCTGCAGCAGCTGGAAACCACAGGAGAGCCCCTTCCTCCTGCAATGTCCTTTCAGTGCTCTTTATTGAGAAAGCTTAACAGTTTCATGTTTGTTTTAAAGGAGAAAAGGTCATAGGAATTCTGTCTGTTATCACAGAGCATATATTGCAGGGTGAATATGGATTTACAAGGCAATAAATTGCTAAGTTTCACACAAGATACCAAATATTGTTTAAATTAGTAGACTACCCCTTGAAGCTTGAAATTGTTCATTATGAATATTCCAGTCCTCAGTATAATCATTACTGAAAACCTCCAACCTAGAGCTCTGATAAGGTAGAGAATTGGGTCTCTGAGACGAAACTTCCAGAGTATCATAAGTAGAAATTACTCTACATTGTCATTAGTTCACTTCCACTGCACACCCAAGGGAATGAGAATGTTTCTTTTTTATTAATTAGCTCACATTCTTTTGTAAGAGTGCATTGGTACCCTTCTAAAGTTGAAGAATAGCCTTGACGTTATGCATTAAAAACGAACCTTCTCATCACAATAATGTACTTTTAAGAACAGATATGTTTATATGATGTTTAGAGTGTAGACAAACTGAGTTATTTGGAACGTCACATAATTTGTAACTGTTTGTAACTGTATGTGCAAATTTAAAATTTTCTTAACGATCATTTATATCGCAGCCTACATGAAGGGTTGATATTCACTTGGATTCATCAATACCTTTCTGATTCGTCCATGGGGCCCTCGTCATGCTGTTCTGATGGATATATATTTTGAATATCATTCCTGCTTATGTGTGCAATAGATACTTAATTTGGTTGGTAAGAGCGTGGAGATAATATGTAAAATCCTTGATCCTTGTGCAAATTTCTTAGATTTTCAGTGAGAGATACTTACTTTCTTCCTTGGTGATATATTGATTCTTTTGCAATAAGATTTCTTGTGCATACTTGTCCTAGGGAAAACAATTTACATATACATAATTATAGCAGTGGAGGGTCAGTAGATGCCGTTTTATTACAAACAGTAACAAATTATTACTGAAAATAGTTAAATGGTATTTTCCCAAAAGATTGTATTACTTAATCCTTTACCCATTTTATATAAGTTGTCTGTAACTTTTTTGTTGTCCAGTTCTTGGATTTTATTCTCAAGTATATGTATAGTCAATTCTAGTACACTTCGTAGCTGATTCAAAGCAAATATTTACATTTTGTTTACTGCTCATTTTTCTCCCAGTTTGTTTCTCTCTCTAATATCTCTGTTGATGATTCTTCTAATATTTTTATATAAACCAGATAGTCTTAATTGAGTCTTATTAGTTTAATAGTAGTTTAAGTAGTAGAAATAATTTTCATTTAAAAATATTTTGATTTGTCCTGGGAATAAAGATACTTTAAAAATTATTGTTAAATAGTTCTCTGGTTACCAAAAACACAATTCATGTACCTTTTCTGTGTTTCAGAAACCTTTTTTCAAAGAGGACAAAGGAATTCAAATCAGTTGTCCATAGTGCTCCTGGTTGGAAATTATTTGGTAAAGTCCCTCCCAGAGAAAATCTGCAGAAAACTTCCAAAATCATTCAGCAGGTAAGTACTAATGTAGCCATGTGATTTGTCTTAGCTTTTCAAATATTCTTTTCTTGATAATTAACCATATTCCATTTTTATTCATATTTTTCTACATATAAATTTTTGAGATTATAGATATTTGTACTAGCCTTACCTTTTTTTTTTAAACATGACATATTTTCACTTGTCTTTTATGGTTGTGAAAACAGAACACTGGTTTGGTTTTCTTTCCGAGTTATTCCTTGGATAGCTTTTTTTTTTGTGCTTAGCTAACCACTTTCACCGCATACTCTGACTTCTAGGTGAACTTGGTAGCATTTGCCAATGGCACTTATTTTATGGATATAGGTAGTTGTGAACTGATAAAACAGTAAAAAGCAAAAACTTAATAGATTTTAAGATTAGACTCCTTCCTTGGTCATTTTTCTAGCGTTCTGTCTAAACCAAGGACTTTGTGAGATGGGTGGGTATATAATCTGTTTCTAATAATTTAGGAGCCAATTCTTCTAATATCTGTTTTAATATCCATATTCTTGAGTTCTTATGACTTTCAGATCTCGCTTGACTTCTGAACTTGTGCCTCCTCCACACTAGGAAGTCAATGATACTGGAAAGCAATGAGACTGAATCAGTTTGCAGCACTTTTAAGTTCAGAGAAGCTGTTGCTCCTAAGGAGATATATAATAAATTTCCTGTTTCCCTCTTTCCCAGTTGTAGTTTATCAGATTTAACACAACCAACATTTATAAAATTAATCACATTAAGGCAATAATCGTCATTCAAATTGGAAAAAATATCTTCCTTTGAGGATTTAATAGTGTTCCTTTTGTTGCTCAAAAGAAAAACTGGTTTCCCCAGTAATAAAAGAATTTTTAGGTCTTTAAAAATACGTTATAATTAATTTTATTTACAAGTAATTAAAATATTGACTAGTTTATCTAGCTGCTGGGACTTAAAACTGTAGTGCTGTGGTTCCCCAGCTGTGTGCCCGGGCACCCCATGTGCGGCAGCTAACGAACTCAGTGATACCCTGCATCTGTCAGATACAGTACAGACTGTTAGCTTGAGATAGTACACAATTTCAACATTAAATGGCACTATATTATTTTCTGTAGCATTGTATCTTTGTGAATCTGGTTTTTTCTGAGGATGTTGTGATAAAAATCAGATACTGTGCAAAAATCAATGTGGAACAGGAAATGAGTGTAATGGTCTCCAATCTGATTTCGAGGTTTGTGGAATTGTACAGTGCACAAGACATACACGCCCAAAAGTAATTAGTTGTGGTTATTTAAGAATAAAATATAACTTTTTTTCTTTCATTTATGTGTGTTATTTTTTCAAATGGCTACTAAGTGTTAGGACATAAATTCTTATTAAATTGTTGGATATAACTGCTTATTAACAGAATGATTAATATTTCTGTGGGTTTAGAGGGGACCATGAAAAAACTACTGAGACACTAAGGGCACTGTTAACCAAGAAAGCTTGGGAATCTTTGCTATCTCAACATCTTGAATTTTAACTTTTTTTTCGTAAAGTCTGAAAGTAACTTCTCTTGTCTAGAGTTTTCCAGAAGACCAAGTTCGCCCTCTAGAGGCAAAACAGTGGTCTTGCTATTGAAGGTTTGTATTCTTGACTTTATGGTAGTTTACCTTAAATATGCATGTGCACACACTTTTATATCTTTATTTAAACTAACATTCTGCGATATTTTCTTACCATAGGTCTCTAAATAAATTACCGGTTGGATAATTATTTGTTTACTGATATGCTGTATGCCTGTAATCTGCTATTTTAATTTTGGAAAGCCAAGGCCTCACATTCTCTCTCTTTTTAATATATGCTGTGTGAAAATTTGATGAGTGGTCAGGAAAAGAACGACTCTTATTTTCATATGGGAAGAAGGAACGGAGTTGAAATGCAGTTACTGCCCTCCACAGCCCCTTCTCTGGCCTTTTACACATGATGATTTCTCCCAGCTACCTCTTTTAATTTTTGAGCTTTCCAGTCGTATGTAGGTACTAGTGTGTATTTTGGTGCCTTTTTCATAGTTCTGTTTGTTTTCTGGGAGGTGTGATGTATAGTGAAGTCATTGTTCCTCTGATCCTTTTCCACCCTCAAAATATGTATCTCTTTCACCATGTGAAAGAACATGTTTCTGCTTCTCCCTTTCTGCTTTCTCTTTCCGTACTTCTGTGTGTGTCCTCTACTCCCTGTTTGTCTAACTTTGCTGTCTTCTTCCCTGCAATTGTCATTTTCAAAGTGGCCGTGATTTTCTTTTATCAGTAGCGGTAAATTTACAACTTTGTGTGTCTGTTCCTGCTTGAAAATATTTTTTCACAGCCCTGATTTTAAACTCTTTAAAACATTATAAATATAGAACATATTTGAGATCCTTTACCATGTACTCCTTTCAAATGTGTTATGTGTTTAGAATCTGAACTCAAAAATGAAGATACTACCAGTAAATCCGTGAAGAATGTTAGGACATATCTGTCATGTTTTAGGGTAGGATCTTAAGTTATTAATGCTGTAGAAAATGAAGGTAGCTAGTAATTCCAGTGTAAAACTGCCTGAAAAAGCACTAAAAATACCAAGAAAAAATAAATTCCTTTGAACTTTCTGAAGATGCCTCACTAGCTCTTTGAGTGGCAAAAGTAAGATTTATTAGATTAGAGAAGTAGTATTATTTCATAGGATAATTCTTAGTATTTTTTAAAATGTCCTCTTTTTTCCCCCTCCCCAAAGACCCAGTACATAGTTGTGTATTCTAGTTGTCAGTCTTTCTAGTTTTCTATGTGACCTGCTGCCACAGCCTGGCTGCTGACAGATGAGTGATAATAGTCTGCACCCGGGAACTGAACCTGGGCTGCTGAAGTGGAGCATGCTGAACTTTAACCACTAGGCAATCAGAGCTGGCTCAGGATAATTAATTTTTTTAAAGCAGATACTGAAAAGGGAGTTACCATACTTTTAAATATGAGTATAATTATGTTATTGGGCCAGAATTTTTTTTTAGTTGAAAGACATCGATAGGATTATAAACTAATGATAAAGTAAGGTTTGACTTAAAAACTTTTTTCTTATTTGTTAATTACACAAATACATGATTATATTCTCTATATAAAATATAAAACAGAGGAAGATATGTCTCATTTCACTTTGTCTTCACATTTTTAGGCCTTTTAAAATTCATTTTTTGTGTGGAAGACATATAATTATTTTTACATGTGTATATTTTTGCATATATGGTGTTATATATTTTTTCTATAACTTATTTCAAGAGCAAATGTCACGTTCTCTCTCTATATATATTTGCCCTATTTAACTTTACATGTTTTACACCTATAGCTTTTCAGAGATATATGAAGTTCATAAGTGAAAGATATTTGTAGGTTAAATTTTTTAAAAATTTTATTCTTACAGTAAATTTTATTAAAGGTCTGATCAATTTAGTGCTTTCCATGTTAACAGTAAAGAAACATAAAAATCATTTTAAGATAATAGCAAAGTCAAACTGATTCAAGTTTGGCATTTAATTTGACAATCCCCAAATCACATGAATATTCATAATATTATTTTATGAGGATTATCACATGTGTTCTCTTGCAGGTGTGAAATTCTTGCTTGTGGCCTTTTGAACCAGTTGGTGAGCCATGTTAAAAATTGCATCTATTAATTATAAATAGTATTTCAGTTATATTGTAGTTCAATTGACCTAAGTTTTTGGTTTTTCTAAATTAATAGGCTGAAGTTGGAATCCAGCTACATAGTTTGTCTTATGACCTCCAAACTGCAAATGAGAATGATTACAAATGAGCCATGTTATGTATAATTGTAACATGATTGCATACTAGATTGAATATACCCTATTTATGTCAAACTGACAATATTTCAGTATCTTTTTTGCTAGGCACTATTTTTGTACTGGCATCTTTAATGAGAAAATGAGATTGTAGTACTTAGATGATGTTTCAGGTTTTTCAGCACTCATGTCCTTTTTCTGAGTGAAGTTTTAGTTGAGTGGTTGAATCATTTTCACATAACTTTTGACAGGCAAGGAAAAAAGTTTTAAGATACTAACTGATTTCTTAATCTGAGCACTTCAAATTGTCTAAAAGTAGAATAGGTCACTCTCCTCAGTTAAGCCTTTGCTTTTGAAATTTTTTACTGCAGGAATGATAACATTATGGAAAGGACTAGTATACATGTGCTTTGTGAACAAGTGATTTGAATATATGACATTTTGAAAGTGTTGGAGCTTAATTTTCTGGTTACTAACTTTATTAGTGTGTAGCATTAGAACATTTTAAAGCAGTTCATTGGCTTTAATTATACTTAAATATAGACAATTTTGGTGTAAAATTTGACCGAGTACTGCAAAAAAGGAACTACTTTCTTCGTTGTTGTTAAATTGTGGAGGGTTTGGACTATGTTTAGAAGTTGTCTTTGAGAAGACCTTAAAATTGTTAGCATGTTTTATTTTCATCTTTATTTACTTAATGTATTGTCACCTTGAAAAGGTAGTGAATAACTAACTTTCTAGCTGCATATGTGTTCTTTTTTATATATATATAATTAATGATAAATTATTATGTCCTTCATGTGTGTGAATAAATTGATTTCACCAAAATTAATTTGTGTGGTTTGAAGGTTGAGAAAGGAATTCATAACAGCTCTGGGCTTGTGCTTCTGGGAGAAGGGAGAAGTATGAGAGAAGCTTAAATTAGTTAAAGAAAACTAAAAGAATAAAAACAGCAAGTTCTCACAAATTGAACAGAGTAGGATTGTAGGGAAAATCTTTTCCTGTTATCAGAGACAGAGACTTGGAAAGAGGTTGCAGTTTGAAAATATTCTGAGTACCTGTTATTTGATTCCATCAATACAGTTTGAGTATCAAAGTTATATTAAAAGTTGTATTCATTCTGTCTTTATGTCAGGTTTGTATATGTTGTTAGGCTTCAAATTAGACTAAACAAACAAAATGGTGCTAATGACTTTGCTAAAATGGAGTTTACTAAGGCAGTCTTATATGCCAGAGGGCAATAAAATGCTTCCCCCAAAGGTTTCAGTTAAGCTTGATTTGTGGACTGGTTTTATCTCTCTTACTTCAAGATTCTGCAATAAAACTTAGAATCAGTAAAAGCATCATAATCGGCTTAACCCCCTCTACTTTAAGTGTGATGGTTTTCCTGGCTCTTGGATCAAATTGTGTAAGAGAACCTCTTTATCTTGAGCAGACATGGTCCTGAGGTGGTATAGATGTCTACATGAGGAGTTTCTTCCATTTCTGAGACATTATTCTGCCTGTGTGTAAACTGTTCACAGCATATACAGATGTGAGAGTTTACTTACTAATGTGAGTTTATCACTAACTCCTTTAAGGGCAGTGTGTTTGCTGTCTGCTGAAACTCAAAGTGGACTCAGTGTATGTATCGGCTCTTTTGGCTTCCACAATGTCTTTGGAAGAGAAGCTCCTATTCTATTCTTTCTTCTCCCCAGTTCTTGTATTTTACTTCTTTAAGAAGCTATGCAAAGACTCTTCCCACTCTCTCTTTGAACCCATAGTCGGATCTTTTTTCATATTTCCCTTCTGGTCTACCTTTTTTCTGGTAGATCCCTTTAGCTATAGAGCTCAAGGCATCAGAATATGGTAGAATAACATTCTGCCACCAGCTCACTGTGTGACCTCACATTTGCTAAGTCTAATAAGCCTTTTCTTCCCTAGAAATTGAAGGACAAAATTTTTGAATTGATCTTCTGTAAGATTGTCTGGCTTTCATTTCAATGAATGCATAACTTATTCAACATATTTTGACTGTGTATAATACAATAGGCATGGTTCAGGTTCTAGGAATATAAATAAATATGAATCCTAGCTTTGAGTTATTCCAGTATAACTGTGGGGAGGACGCAGAGGTTCAAATCTAATTTTAATCTCGTGTGGTGAGTGTTATAGTAGAGTCGTGAACAAAGTATGAGAATACAGATGAAAGTGTGATTAATTCTGCTTATAGATGGCATGCAAGTTGTGTTCTGAAGTGTACAGTAGGAGTTCACTAGGTAGACAAGATGGGAAAAGCCATTCCAGAAAGAGGAAATTGAATGAGCAAACAGGAATGCACAAGACTTGTTTAGTTAGTAGGCCAGTATATCAGGGATGTAGGATAGATGGTGAGTTGTCTTTACCCACAAAGTTAGAGAGCTGGATTTTATCCAAAATACTTTTAAATAAAGTACTGAGACATCAAATTCATTTATTAGAAAAATAATTCTGGATGAATTATAGAAACTAAATTAGAAAAGAGTGGGTTTGCAAAGGAAGACATTAAGATTTATTGTAGTAGTCTATGATTCTGGTTCCCAAACATAGTGGATTACCTAGGGAGTGTGTTAAGAAAATGAATCCCTTGGCCCTATACATTGAGTTCTTAATGTCATTTTTGTGTTTTTCAGTTCTTCTATTACTAGTTGGTTCTTTTTCAAATCTGCTGTATCACTTTTTACAGTTTACAGTTCCCTGCTGAAATTTCAAGCTTGGCCTTTATCTCCTTAAACATAGTAAGTATAGTTGTTTTATAGCCTGTCTGATAATTCCAATGTCTGGAAATTCTGTAGGTCTGTTTATATTCACTGTTGTTTCTGCTACTTTTTGTTAGCGTATGCTATTATATCTCTCTGTATTCCTGGTTACCTTTGCTTGGGTGCTGGATATAATATGTAAAATATCATATGTAAAAAACAACTTGAAGGCTAAGGTGATACTATCTTTCAAAGATTTGAATTTGTGTCTCTCAGGTGCCTGATGGCACAGCTATCTAGTTTTTTCATCCATCCAGATGAGACAAAGCTCAGATGCAGTTTATTTTGACCATTTTTCTTAAGTTGTAAAAGTTTTTTAATTGTTAAACCAACAATGCATTCCTGGGATAAAACTCCAGTTAGTCACAGCAGTTATTACCCATTTTTTGTGTTGGTGGATTTGATTTGCATATATTTTTTTTATTTAATAAACTTTATTTTCTAAAGCAGTTTTGGATTCACGGCAAAACTGAGCAGAAAGTATAGAGAGTTTCTGTAATACCCCTGTCCTCACACCTGCACAACCGCCCCTACTGTGACATCCTGCAACACAATGTGGTACATTTGTTATAGTCAATGAACCTACAATGACACATCCTTATCACTCAAAGACCATAGTTTACATTAGGGTTCACTCTTGGGATTGTACATTCTATGAATTTTGACAAATGTATAATGATGTGTATCCACCGTTATAGTATTGTACAGAATAGTTTCACTGGTCTAAAAATCTTCTCTGCTCTGCCTATTCATCCTTGCCTATCACCCCAGCCCCTGGCAACCAATTATCTTTTTATTGTCTCCATAGTTCTCCCTTTTCCAGAAAGTCATATAGTCGGAATCATATAGTATGCAGATGGCTTCTTTCACTTATTAAAATGCATTTAGGTTTCCTTCAGGTTTTTTCATGGCTCATTAGCTCATTTTTTTTTGTACTGAATAATATTCCCTTGTCTGGATGTACCACAGTTCATCTATCCATTCACATCCTGAAGTACATCTTGGTTGCTTCCAAGTTTTGACAATAATGAATAAAGCTGGTATAAACATCCGTGTGCAGATTTTTTGGTGGATATAAGTTTTCATTTCATTTGGGTAAATACCAAGGAGCCCAATTGCTGGATTGTATGGTAAGAATATGTTTAGTTTTTTAAGAAACAGCCACACTGTCTTCCAAGGTGGTTGTACCATTTTGCATTCCCACCAGGAATGAATGAATATTTCTCCTGCTCCACATCCTCACCAGCATTTGGTGTTGTCAGTCTTTTGGATTGGACCATTCTAATAGATATGTAGTGGTATCTTATTGTTTTAATTTGCAATTTCCTGTTAACATATGAAGTAGAACTTATTTTCATGGGTTTACTTGCCATCCATATATCTTCTTTACTGAGAGGTCGCTTCAGATCTTTTGTCATTTTTTAATTGGGTTGTTCATTTTCTTGTAACAATAAGAACAGAACTCAGTAGACTTTTTATTTTATTTTATTTTTATTTTTTTGAGGAAGATTAGCCCTGAGCTACCTACTGCCAATCCTCCTCTTTTTGCTGAGGAAGACTGGCCCTGAGCTAATGTCCATGCCCATCTTCCTCTACTTTATATGTGGGATGCCTATCACAGCATGGCTTTTGCCAAGCAGTGCTGTGTCCACACCCGGGATCCTAACTGGCGAAACCTGGGCTGCCTAGAAGCGGAATGTGTGAACTTAACGCTGCACCACCAGGGCGGCCCCAAACTTTTTAGAGTTCTTCATATATTTCATGTAACAGTCCTTTATCAGATGTATCTTTTATAAATATTTCCTCCCAGTTTGTGGCTTGTCTTCTCATTCTTTTGACAGTGTCTTTCACAGAGCAGAAGTTTTAATTTTAATGAAGACCCTCTTCTCAATTATTTCTTTCATGAATCATATCTTTGGTGTTATATCTAAAGTCATCACCATAGCCAAAGTCATCTAGGTTTTCCTATTTTATTTTCTAGGAGTTTTGTAGTTTTTTTGTTTTTCTCCTGAAAGCCCCCCCAGTACATAGTTCTATATCCTAGTTGTAGGTTCTTCTAGGTCTGCTATGTGGGACGCCACCTCAGCATGGCTTGATGAGTGGTGCTAGGTCCATGCCCAGGATCTGAACCAGTGAACCCCAGGCCGCCAAAAGTGAACCCACTTGGCCATGGGACTGGCCCCTGTAGTTTTTCTGTTTTACATTTAAATCTTTTGAGTTGATTTTTGTGAAGAGTGTAAGGTCTGTATCTAGGTTCATCAGCACTGTTTGTTGAAAAGACTATCTTTGCTCTATTGTATTGCCTTTGCTCCTTTGTCAGAGGTGGGTCTGTGTCTTGGCTGTCTGTTCTGTTTCCTTGATCTTTTTGTCTTTTTTTTTATTTTGTCAGTATCACACTGTCTTGATTACTGTAGCTTTATAGTAAGTCTTGAAGTCAGGTAGTGTCAGTCCTCCAACTTTATTCTTCTCCTTCAGTATTGAGTTTGCTATTCTGGGCCTTTTGCCTCTACATAGAAACTTTAGAATCACTTTGTCAATATCCACAAAATAACTTGCTGGGATTTTGATTGGGATTGTGTTGAATCTATAGAACAAGTTGCGAAGAACTGACATCTTCATAATGCTGGATGCTAATGTTAATGTGTTTTAGATTTCAAATTCCATTTGTTCATTGCTGGTATATAGGAAAGCAATTGACTTTCCTTGTGTCATGCAACCTTGCTATAATCACTTACTAGTTCCAAGAGATTTTTTTAATCTCTTGTTTAGGAAAGTGATTGACTTTCCTTGTCTCATGCAACCTTCCTATAATCACTTATTAGTTTCAAGAGATTTTTTTTGTCTTTTCTTTTGGATTTTCTACATAGGCACTCTTGGCATTTGCAAACAAAGACAGTTTTATTTCTTCCTTCTTAATCAGTATACCTTTTATTTCCTGTTCTTGTCTTATTGCATTAGCTAGGACTTCCTGTGTGATGTTGATAGGCAGTAGTAGGAGGAAACATCTTTGCCTTGTTCCTGATCTTAGCGAGAAAGTTTCAAGTTTCTCACCATTAGATATGATATTAGCTACAGGTTTTTTGTAGATGTTCTTTATCAAGTTGAGAAGTACCCTTGTATTTCTGGTTTACTGAGAGTTTTTGTCATAAATGGGTGTTGAATTTTGTCAAACGCTTTCTCTGTATGTCTTAACATGATCATGTGACTTTTCTTCTTTAGCCTGTTGACGTGATGGATTGCATTAATTGAATTTCAAATGTTGAGCCAGTTTTGCATATCTGAGATAAATCCTCCTTGGTTATGGTGTATAATCCTTTTTATACATTGGTGGATTTGATGTGCTAGTATTTCATTGGGGGTATTTGCATCTATGTTCATGTGAGGTATTGCTGTATAGTTTTCTTTTGTTGTAATGTCTTTGCCTGTTTTGATATTATGGTAATGCTGACCTCATAGATTAAGTTAGGAAGTATTCCCTCTGCTTCTATCTTCTGGAAGAGATTGTAGAGAATTGGTATCATTTCGTCCTTCAATCTTTGGTAGAATTCACCAGTGAACCCATGTGAGCCAGTTACTTTCTGTTTTGGAAGGTAATTAATTACTGATTCAGTTTCTCTCTCTGTCCCTCCTTTCCTCCCTCTCTTTCTTCCCCTTCCTTTCCTTTCTTTGTTTCATTTTTTTCCAGCTTTATTGGGCTCAAATTGTTGATTCAACTTTTTGAAAATAGATAATACGCCTTTTCAAATTGTCTGTCTCTTCTTGTATGAGTTTTAGCAGATTGTGTCTTTAAGGAATTGATCCATTTCATCTGAATTATCAAATTTGGGGGCATCTAGTTCATAATTTTCCTTTAATGTCTGTCAGATCTGTAGTGATACCTCTTTATTTCTGATATTTGTAGTTTGTGTCTGCGCTTTCTTTTTTTTCTTAGTTTGGCTAGAAGATATCTTTACTGATTTTTCTGCCTTCTTGATCTGTCCATTTCTGATAGAGGGGTTTGAAGTCTCTAACTGTAATAGTGGATTCATCTGTTTTTCCTTACAGTTCTAACACTTTTTGCCTGACATATTTTGATGCTGTGTTGTGCAGCACATACACATTGAGGATTTTTATGTCGTGTTGGAGTATTGACCTCTTTTATCATTATGTAATGCCCCTCTTTATATCCCTGATAAATTTCCTTTCTCTGAAGTGTGCTGTCTCTGAAATTAATATAGCTATTCCCACTTTCTTTGTGTTAGTATGGCATATCTTTCTCTGTTCCTTTATTTTTAATCTATATGCATCTTTCTATTTAAGTGGGTTTCTCGTAGACAACATATAGTTGGCCCTTATTTTTTGATCAACTCTTTAATTTGTGTATTTAGACCATTCACATTTAAAGTAATTGTTGATATTGTTTGGATTAATATCTATCATATTTGTTACTGTTTTCTATTTGTTGTCCTTGTACTTTGTTCCTATTTTTGTTTTCCATTCTTTTGCTGCATTTTGTCATTTTAATAGAAAATTTTACATGATTCTATTTTCTCTTCTTATTGTATCAGTTATACTTCTTTAAAAAATTTTTTTAGTGGTTGCTCTAGAGTTTGTGATAATATGTTTACAACCAATCCAAGTCAACCTTCAGATAGCCTATGCCATTTCACGAGTAGTGCAAGTACCTTATAATAAAAAAATATTTCTAATTCCTTTCTTCTGTCCCTTGTATCCTTGTTGTCATTCATTTCAATGTATACATAAGCATACACACACAAATGTACATATATAAGCATATGTAATTGAGTATATCATTATTATTTTGAACAAACTGTTATCTGTTAGATCAGTTAAGAATAATAAAAATAAAAATTTTTATTTTACCTTCATATATTCCTTCATGATGCTCTTCCTTTCTTTATGTAGATACAAGTTTCTGACCTATATCATTTTCCTTCTCACTAAAGAGCTGCTTTTAACATTTCTTGCAAGGCAGGTCTGTTGACAACAAATTCCTTCAATTTTTGTTTGGAAAAGTCTTTATTTCTGCTTTACTTTTGAAAGATCATTCACAGGGTACAGAATTTTAGGTTGCATTTTTTCTCTCAACGTTTTAAATATTTCTCTCTAGTCTCTTCTTGCTTACATGGTTTCTGAGGAGAAGTGGAATGTAATTCTTATCTTTGCTTCTCTATAGGAAAGGGGTTCTTTCCCTCTGGTTTCTTTCAGGACTTGATATTTGATTTTCTGCAGTTTAAATATGATATGCCTGGGTATAGTTTTTTTTGGCATTTATTCTGCTTGATGTTCTGAATTTCCTGGATCTGTGGTTTGGTCTTGACATTACTTTGGGGAAATTTCTAGTTATTATTTCTTCAAATATTACTTCTGCTCCTTTTTCTTCTCCTTTTGATATTCCCATTGCACATATATACCTTTTGTAGTTGTCACACAGTCCTTGGACATTCTATTTTGTTTTTTTTTTAGCCTTTATTTTTCAGTTTTGGAGGTTTCTATTAAGATATCCTCAAGTGCAGAGATTCTTTCCTCAGCTGTGTTCCATCTACTAATAAGCGTATCAGAGGTGTTCCTCATTTCTGTTGTGGTTTTTTTGATCTCTGTAATTTTTTCATTCTTTCTTAGAATTTCTATTTCACTGCTTACACTATCCATTTGTTCTTGTATGTTGTCTAGTCTTCCCATTAAAGCTCTTAGCCTATTAACCATAGTATTTAAAAATTCTTTGTCTACTAATTCCAACATTCCTGCCATATCTGACTCTGGTTCTGATGCTTTTTCAGTCTCTTTAAACTGTGTTTTTTGTCTTTTAATATGCCTTGTTGAACAGTGGACATGACGGACTGGGTAAAAGGAACTATAGTTAATAGACCTTTAGTAATGTAGAGGTGAGGTGTAGGGGGAGGGAAAGTATTCTATTCTCCTATGATTAAGTCTCAGTTGTGGTGATCCTGTGCAGCTGGACTCTAAACTTCACCAGTGCTTCTCAGTTCCCCTCCCTGCTTAGGTGGGAGAGGATGACTAAGTGGGCTGGAGTTGAGTATTTCCCTTACCCCATATGGAAGGCTAGAGGGAGCTGGAGTTGGGCATTTCCCTTTTCTCAAAAAGGTTAGGCTCTGATAAAATCCCAAAAGGTTAGGCTCTGGTTAAATAATTTCTCCTGAGAGAGGCCTCGTTAAGAAGAACAGAATGCTCTAGTGTATTTCAAAGTAGTTCCTTTTCCCCTCCTGGAAGCATGAGGGGATTTTTCTCTGTTCATTGTGAGGACCTGATAGAGTTTCTGGAGGGAAAACTCAAGAACAATATGTGGGACTGGGTCCTCTTGGAGTTTTAGCTCTCAGACTTGTCCACGTTGAGCCGCCAGCAATTTGGCAATTACAGTTCAGGTTTTCCTACCCCAACATTGGTTGCCACAGAGGTTTCTGCTTGTGGATTTTTGTTGTGGTAAGTTGTCTGTATCCACCTATCTGTCTCTTAATTTTTGAGCAGCAGTTTGCCCTTTGATCCCACTTCTTTGATGGATCTAAGAAGAGTTATTGATTTTTTAGTTTGTTTGGCTTTTTGCTTGTTAGAATGAAGTGGCGTCTTCTAAGTTCTTTACATGCTGCACCAGAAACCGGAAATTGATTTGCTAATATTCTGTTAAGGATTTTTGCTTCCATATTTATTTGAGATAGTGGTCTGTAATTTTCTTTTAATGTCTATTTGATTTTGGTATCAGGGTAATGCTGGCATCGTTGAATGCAATGGGAATTGTTTCTTCCCTCTCTCTTCTGAAAGAATTTGTAGAATTAGTATTATTTCTCCTTAAATGTTTAATAGAACTTACCAGTGAAATTATCTAAGGCGAGGTTTCTCAACCTCAGTGCTACTGACATTTGAGGCCTTATAATTATTGTTGTGGGGAGCTTTCCTGTGTAATGTAGGGTATTTAGCAGCTTCCTAGACCTTTATCCACTGGATGCCAGTAGTGCACCCCACAGTCATGGCAAGCAAAAATGTCTCTGGACATTGCCAGGTGTTCTCTGAGGGCCAAAGTTGACCTCATTTGAGAACTACTGACACAAACCAACATGAAGTTTTTTGTTGTTGTTGAGTAGATTTTTAATTAGAAATTTAATATTTTAATTGATGTAGGGCTATGAAGTTTTCTGTTTCTTCTTGAGTCAAGTTTTGGTAACATGTCTTTCAAGAGATTTTTATCTTTCATCTATGTGATTGGATTTATTAGAATAAAATTGTTCATGATATTCCCCTTTTATCCTTTTAATGTCTACTAGCTATGTGATATGGATAGAGATTATCTCTCTTATATTCCTGATTTCAGTAATCTGTGTCTTCTCTTTGTTGTTGCTCAGTTTTACCAGAAGTTTATCAGTTTTACTGCGATCTTTTAAAATAAACAGCTTTTGTTTCACTGATTTTTACCTCTTCTTTCTCTGTTTTCTATTCATTTATTTTTACTCTTTATTGTTTACTTCTTTCCTCTTGCTTTGGATTTGTGTTCCTCTTTTTCTAGTTTCTTAAGGTGGATCATTGATTTTAGGCCTTTCATCTTTTTAATATAAATATATTAAGCTATAAATTTCCCTCTAACCATGCTTTAGCTGTGTTCCACAAATTTCAGTATTTTCATTTTCACTCGATTCAAATGTTTTTTCTTTTGTTTTCTTTTATTCATGATTACTTAGAAGTTGTTTTAATTTTCAGATATTCAGGATTTTCTAGATACGTTTCTGTAAATGATTTCTAATTTAATTCCATTATGGTCATACAAAATACATTATACAATTTCAGTCTTCAATTTATTGAGACTTGTTTTACGTCCACATATGGCTTGTCTTAGTGAATGTTCCTTGTGTACTTGAAGAGATTGTGTTCTGCAGATGTTAGTTGAGTGTTGTACAAATGTCTATTAGATCATGGTAGATGATAGTGTTGTTCAATTCTTGTGTGATTTTGCTGATTTTCTGTCTACTTTGTTCTGCGAATTACTGAGTGAGGAGTAATAAAATCACCATAATCTACTTGGCTTATTTCTCTTTATGCTCCCTGTGTTTTGAAATTTTGTTTCTAAGTCTTCTTGATGAATCAACCTCTTTACCATTAATATTATGTCTTTTTTGCTCTGCTAATAGTTCTGACTTTTGAAGTTTTGTCTGACTTTCACCAATGCAGCTTGTTTTTAATTAGTGTTTGCATGGTATTTGGTTTTCCATCCTTTTACTTTTCATTTGTCTTTATATATATGAAGTGTGTTTCTTGTATATAGCATATATTTGGGTCTTTTCTATACAGTCTGATACCCTTTGCTTTTTAAATGGAGTGCCATTTAATGTCATTATTGGTATGACTTGGTTTAAATTTACCATCTTGGTATCTGTTTTTAAATTGTCCCATCTGGTCTTTCTTTCTTTTTTTTTCCTCCTTTCTTGCCTTCTTTTAGACTAAATGAGTATTTTTTAGTGCTCAATTTTATCTCCACTATTAGCTTATTAGATATATTTTTGTTTTAGTTTTTCAGTGGTTGCTCTTGGCCAACAGTTCGCAAATGTTTTAGTTTCACAACTCCTTTGGATTCTTAGTTATTAAGGACCTCAAAGAGTTTTTGTTTATAGGGATTATCAATTATTATTAAACCCAAAATTAGAACTGAAAATTTGAAATATTTATTAATTTATTAAAAAATAACAATAAAGGCACTACGTGTTAACATAAATAACACGTTAACACTATTTAAAAAAAAACTACTAAAAAAACCCAACTAGTAGGATGGGTGACATTGTTTTACTTTTCTTGCAAATCTCTTTAATGTCTGGCTTAATAAAAGAAAACTGGATTATCATATCTACTCCTGCAGTCAATTTTTTCGATATGTGATTTTAGTTTAAGTATGTGAAGAAAATCTGGCCTCACACAGACATGTAGATAGTAAAGGGTGGAGTATTTTAATAGCCTTTTCAGATAATTGTGGATATTCTTTTGTAATACCACTCCAAAAATCATCAAATGGTAGTTTCTTGATGGTAAGTTATACTGTGTAAACTGAAACCATATAATTGTGTTATAATAAATCCATTGGTCTCTCTTGTGCTTTGAATGGAAGTTTTTACCCATACGTGGTTTTATAATATGCATTGATCATTTGGAAAATATGGTTTACCATATTATGCAGATCATTCAAATGTTGTAACGTTTCATTATACAATATCAAAAAATTGCAGTAATATCACCGCTGATTTCATCTGAAAAATTTAAGTATTAGAAACTCTCAAAGCCATTTACAAGTTTTGCAGAATTTTAATTTTCTCTTGGAAGGTTGACTTTTATTATTGGCAACAATTACTTTTAATTGCTTTCCTTGAAAGTGCTGGCTCACTTCATTCTTTTGTCAACACAAATAATCTGTAGTCAAAATTGGGGTGAGTTTATTGTTTGAGCCAGGTCTGAGGACTATAGCCTAGGGGCTTCCTTCCCTAAGGAAGCAAGCACAGTGAAGAAGTGGGGTGTATAGAGTGGTCATATACTGTCTTGGGACAAAGAGCATACATCACATATGACAAAAATATCTCTTTTACTACTGTCATGAGGTGCTTACCTAGCACAACAGGTCATTGGTCATGAGGTGAGCACAGCAAGCTGATGGTCAGCAGGTCAATAATTAATCTTTAGTTTCTGGGAAGAAATGCTTATCCTTAAAGAAATGCTGATATGGGGGAGGCAACATCCCTATCTTTAAGGTCATCATTTTTAGCTTTGGAACATTGTAAATGTTTAAAGCAGATGTACAATGGATGCTCAGCAGGCCGTGTCAGACCTTTCTGGACAAACAAGGTTAGGCTGAATTAGTTTTAAACCAATGGCTTCGTCATATACTCCAATATATTCCTATTGTTTTTCATTTATTCATCATTTGTTTGTTTCACAAACTTTTTATGTTCGAATAACTTTAGATTTACAGAAAGGTTGAAATGAAAATACAGAGAGTTCCCATATACTCCTCACTGAATTTTCTCTAATGTTAACGTCTTGCATTACTCTGGACATCTGTCAAAACTAAGAAACCAACATTGGTACATTACTATTAACTAACTCCAGGCTTCATTTGGCTTTCACCAGTTCTTCTACTTACTCCTTTTCCTGTTTCAGGATCAAATCCAGAATACCACAGTGTATTTTGTTACCATGTTTCTTTGTTTCTATGAGCTTTGACAGATTCTCATTCTTTCCTTGTTTTTATGACCTGGACGCTTTTGGAGGAGTATTGGTCAGATATTTTCCAGAATGTCCCTTAAAAGAAAAACTCTACTATTTCTTCTCTACCTTCAATATTTCAACACCAACTATTTAGGGATTTTTCCCACACTGCCCAATTCTTTGACACCAGCTGGGTGTCCCACAATTAAGTCCTGACACTATCTACCTGGAGTTAGCGTCAGATTCCACAGGTTAAGGGCTCAGTCCTACAAGACTTCCACCCACTTCAGATGCTAGTTGCAAGTCTGGGCTTCTAGTACTTGTGGCCAACCAGCTATAAATTGGAGACTCCCACGACCTCCTCCTTGCGTTTGATAATTTGCTAGAACAGCTCACAGAACTCAGGAAAACAGTTTACTTGCTAGATTACCAATTTATTATCAAATAAGACAACTCATGAACAGCTAGATGGAAGAGATACATAGGGCAGGGTATATGAGAAAGGGTGTGGAGCTTCCATGATCTCTCTGTGTACATCATCCTTCTAGCACCTTGATGTGTTCACCAACCTAGAAGCACTCTGAACCCCTTCAGTTAGGATTTTTTATGGAGGTTTCATTATGTAGGCATAGTTGATTGAACATTGGTCATTAGTGATTAATTCAACCTCCAGCACCTCTCCCCTTTCCAGAGGTCGGGGCTTGAGGCTAAAAGTTCTAACCCCTAATCACATGGTTGGTCCCCCTGGCACCCAGCACCCCCCCCCCCCAGCATTCAGCCACCAGTCATCTCATTAGCATATAAAAAGACGCTTAGCATTTCGGAGATTTCAAGGGTTTTAGGAGCTGTGTGCCAGGAAACAGGCAGAGACCAAATATATATATTTCTCATTATGTCACATCCTCAGTTTGGGTTTATCTGATAATTTCCTCATGACTTGTCTAGGGTTATGTTTTTTTGGGGAGGAATACCATGGAGATGAAGTGGGCACTTCATCTTCATTTGAGAGAACATCTGCTAGATACTCAAGTCTGAATAACTGTAGTTTGCTGTCAGTTTTTCTTTTAAGTAAAGATAATGTTCATGATAAAAGGAGTTTGTCCAGTTCACCACTCAAATAATTGCACATATGCTTTTCCTCTAAACAACCATTGTACTTTGGTGCACAGCAGAAGTTCCTTATGTATACTTCTCCTTTTATCAAATAGGATATTGAAGAGATGTTTATTCATAGGTCAAGATTTAATATAATTAATAATTATATGCTATTTCATCCTGGACATTCTTAAGTGAAACTGGCCAATCCCTTTCACCCCCCTTTTAACTGTTAGTGCATGTCATGAAGAATACAGTGACTAGTAGTACAATTTGATGTCCCTGCCTTGGTTTGTGCTAGGACGTCAACAGTTTCATTCAGCATTCCTTTAGCACCATTACTGCTAATGTGAATACATTGGCAAAGACACACTATTAGCACTATTATGAATATAGTTTTGACTTTGCAGACCCTATGAAGGCATCGGTGGGACACTGTTGAGAACTGCTGCAGTAGGGCTTATGATATTTATTTTTAATATCACAGTCTACCATCAAATAATGTTATACACTTTGAGTTCAATGTAATAACCTTATAACAGTATACTACCATTCTCTTCCTTCTGATTTTTGTGCTGTAAACTCCTCAATACATTGGTATTACATTTGCTTTAAGTAGTCAAGATACCCTTTAACAATTTTAAAAATGACTTATGTTTATGTCGTTTCTAAAATGTCTTTTATATTTATTCATATCTACTATTTTTGGTGCTTTTCCTTTCTTTGTATAGAGTCATGTTTTCATGAAACATATTCTTTCTGCCTGGAAAATGTCCTTTAAAATATAGTGCATGTCTACTAACAACAGATATTCTCAGGGTTTGTTTGTCTGAAAAAATTTTATTGTGCTTTCATGTTTGAAAGATATTTTCTCTTGGTATAGGATCCTAAGTCAGCAGGATTTTTTCCCCCACATTGTTTATTATTTTTTTTTAAGCATTTTAAAGATTATTCCATTGTCTTCTGACTTGCATAGTTACAGATGGCTCTGAACATTCAGGTTTCTCCTGAATGTCCTGTGTAGTCAGTGATGACATTCCATTTTGGTTGGTGGGAATGTGAATACTTCTCAGCCCTAAGTGAGTTCTGGGAACTGTTCTGCGTACCACTCTCCAGTAACTGTTCTTTCCCCAGAAGTTGTTTTTTGCCCAGCCTTCTAGTGTTTCGTCTTACACATGTGCAGATTAGTATTTAGCTAAAGACTCAAGAGGACTCTATGCAGATTTCTGGAGCTCTTTCTCAACGGAGTGCTTTCTTTTCTGCTACTCTGGCCCACAATTTCTGGTCCCGTTTGGCTATTCCACACTGACAGCCAGGCTTTCTTGGAGTTCCTCCTTCCTGTACTGATGTCTAGAATTGCCTCCATGCAAACAGTGGGGTGATCATGAGGCTCACCTTGTTTGTGTCCCCTTTGTCTGGGAACGCAGAGGTGGTTTTCAGCAAGAAAGTTGATATGAATTACCCAGTCTACCAAGTGGGACTCTCTCCTGTCTTTCTGAATAATTTTTTGGCCAACATGTATATATAATTTTTAAGAATGTAGAGGAAAGTGAAATATTTATTTAAATTTCGAATTACATATTCAAAGCACATTATATAAAATTAAGAAATAGTGCCTTTTCGTTCAAAACTGTTTGCATACATCTTTGATATCAATATGTTCAGCATCACTGTGACCAGTTTTGGGTTCTTTAACTCCAGAGTACATCATCTTCACTTTTGTCCAAATTATAGGAGATACAGTGCTTTTTAATTCTGTATATTATCTTGTTACCAGAAATTTCATCCCAAGCCACAGATTTCCAAATACATTGCATTTTTTCTTGAATTTGTTGTATGGGTATAAAATTATGATCTCTACAACCTAGTCTCTTACTATGTTGTTTTTAAAGGTAATGTTTAAAAGGCTCTTTATGATAGTTTGCAATTGGTTACACCTCTGGATTTCCTTACTTGCTTTGTGTTCAATTTCTTCCTCTCCTACTCCAGTTAAACAAAAAACAACAACAAAAAACACAGTGATCAAAAAATGGCCTTCCCAACTAGCACTGATTGAGGTCATTTCTGGATAATGTATCTTTTCCAGATAGTGCTTTGCTGTTCAAAATTAATAGATAGAAAGCATCCATTATATGAGAGATGTTGTTAAGCAAATGTGCTCCCTCTTTTTTGAGACATTATTTTGAGGAAAAACATCTTTTCCCTTTATGTGTATACAGTATTTCTTTGCCTTGGAATTCTAAGTCGTCTTTTTCTACTTTTACGCTCATGGAGGTGACAACAATTACCTTACATCTTTTGATCAAGCTTAGGATTAATTGCCTGTTTGATTCGAATTTTCCTATAGTAGCTAGAATAAATTATCCTACAGATACTTGCCAGCCTGCCCCTAGCATTGGCTCCATCTGTTATTCTAGTTACCCCAATTAAAGTAAACATATTTCATAGGACAGAATATTTTGAGTGGAAAATGAAGAATAAGTTAAGTTAAAAAAAAATAAATGGGCTTTATTATAGCATCCCATAGAAATATATTCTATATGTTAAAAGAAAAACTAAATGCTTATCTTACATTTAGCAGGTTGTTCCCAACTACTCATAAAATAGGTCAGTTAAAATTGAGCTTTGTTGGCAGAAAGTGAGGCAGATTGATAAAGTATTTTCAGACAGTGGGTGTACTATAGCTAGCATTGTTTACTTATTTCCTTGGACTAGTATTTTCAGTTAATACTGTAAAATTTCTTTATAACCTATAAAATTATCAATATCTAGTTCATTATTAAACTCTCATAGAAGAAATATACGGGGGATTTTTATGACATGATACACATGGATTTAAAGTGAAAATTACTTCAAGAATTCCACCCATGAGATATAATTTGGTTATGTTTTTCAATGAAGTCTTATATATTTGAACTACTTCTCAGTCACTTGAGCTCTTTACTGCCCTGACTCAAGAGTTATTTAAGAGTCATGTGATTTGCCTCAGCTGCAGGGATAGGCCCTGTTTGACTTGAACTCATCTATAAAGCTTATTTCTCTGGTCATTTTGATTGATTGTAGAATGGGATACTTCCAGGAAGGGTGCTTTCTTTCTCTTTTGTGAGAGTTACCAGAAGAGCAGCTGGAAGATCTTTGAAAGTTATGCTACAAGGATGTGACAACTGGCATTGCTACAGTCATTTCTCTGAGCAGCAAGCCAGCCTCCCGATGAAGCCCACATGGGTGAGGGCATGGCTGTGAGAGTGGTAGAGAAGTGGAGTCTCTAACTGATGCTGTGACCCTCTTGGTCAAACAGAGTACAAAGTTAGCTAAGCGTATGGAATATTTAGTCCTATGATCTGAAAAATTTGCCTAAACCTATTTGAGTTGGGTTTTTCATTATATGTAATAAAAAAATCCTAATTAATACATAGGATATCACTTTGTGATCAATTCTGAAAGTACCGATATTTATTATTTTGCTATTTCTAATATAATTTGCAATTTTAATCATATTAGAATAGCATCTTTAATTTATTCAAATATTTGAGTCATTCAGGATATATAAATCTCTGCTGTTTACAGATAAGGATAGATGGATTTGATACCATGTTTTTAAGCCTTTTACAAAGTTACCCTCTGGAAATTTAAAGCATTTTTATGCCAAGGTTCTGTGATGGGAAATGCTAGAATACAACTTTTTCAAACAGTGTGAAAAATACTTGAGTGATAGTTCTATATAAAGCTCATCAGTAAGGTAGATACATAAATGATATTTATTTATGTTACCTTTTATATTAAATGTGTACTTATTTAATTTTTAATGAAAGACTAATCAAAGCCAGGCTTTATCCACACTTTCAGTGGCTCTCCATTTTGTTCATCATGAATTCCAAATAACTTTTGCCAATGAAAGGTCCCATGATTTAGCCTATACCTTTCCAATCTTATTTCCCATCCTGTTTCATATTCAGTGAGATTAATATGCTTCTCTAATCTATGCCTTTGCTTGTTCCTCCTGGCTAGTTCTTTCCAATCCTTTCTGCCTATGTAATTAACACCCATCATTTTGTCCTAGTTCTGATCCCACCTCTTCAAGTAATATCTTTGTCAGTTATCCACCATGACTATAAGTGATCTCTCTTAAGAACAAACTACTTTATTTCTTCTTGTAAGAAAAGTCAAACAATGATGAATAATTTTAAAACAAATGTCCTTCCTTCCTAGTCCAGCCCTCCAGAGGAAAACCTCTTAATAGTTCAGATTTCTTGGTATTTTTATATGTATATTTAAGCATATATGACTTACTAGGTTATCGCTTCTTTGGACTACCATTTGGAGAGCACGGTTCTAGAGGCTTAATCATTTTTCAGTTTGATTTTTCTTTTGGCAGGAATGTTTCAAGAATGGCAGTATGTACTTCATACTGCATCATAACGAGAAACACATACTACTGGTAGTCCTTTCTTGTGATGTTTTTAGATGGATCAGTGATTGAGGTATTGCCAGCCTGATCTACCCATTTTAAAGTTCCCCATCAGCCTCTCACTGAATGATTTTGTCTATCTCATTCTTTTAAATTGTCATAGATAGCTACTTGACTGTTAATGTAGTAAAATAATAGATCATTAAAAGGCCAGGCTCTGGAGCTACACTGCCTGCCATTTATAATCTTTGGCGAGTGACCGCACTTCTTTTTGCCTCAGCTTCCTTTAGTGTGAGCTAGGTGCCTCACAGGGTTGATTCAAGAATTAAATGTGTTAAGTGTTTAAAACAGTGCGTGGTACAGTGTAAGTGTCAGTAAATGCTGCTTGTTATTATTAATATATTGATTTAGTAGTCTTATTTTGCTCTCTTTGCACTGGCATTTATTTACATAGAAAATACTTTATGCTTTGGATAATATTGGTTGTATTCTGTCTAGCAGTAAAGCCAGGTCACATTGTAGGAAAACAAAATGCCATTTAAATGATAACAATCTCATATATGTCTGTTATATACTATTTTTAATAAGAAAAACATTAGCAGAAAAGAGGATTTGTTACACTTGAGTTTCTAATGAAGAAAAGAACCATTGATCATAAGTGGAAACTACATATGTATCCTAGATATTAGGAACGAAAATTGCGAAAGAAAAAGAAATGAGTGACCCCCGTGGCTTTTGACTCTGAAAGGCTATATTGGGATGGTAGTTAATAAAAATGAGCTTACATGAGAAAGAAGTCTCTAAAAATGCAATGCAGTTATGCAAAGGAATTCTCAGATTAACAGCATAGATTTAGTAGTTGGAAGGGGAGATGCAGAACTAAAGACAATTATAAAACAATAGATACAGACCTTTATAAACAGTGTCAGGAACCATAAAGTAAGCTGAAGGTTATAGAAAATGTTTAAGACAACACAGATTGGTTTTTTTTAAGTAATGTTTCAGATAAGAAGATTAAACTTCAACAAGATCATCCAATTTTTAAGAGAAGTGGAACCATCAATTCATATTTTATAGCTGTTTGATTCAGTAAAGAGAAAAAGTCTTTGAGTTGGAAAAGATAATAATAATATAAAAAGAATTATATGCCATTGTAGGAAAGCAGCCAGTAAGGGAAACACTTGACTACTATAAGTGCATTTAGTTTTCTTCATTTAAATTAATGTCTTCTCCAGCTGCCAGTGGGCATGCAGACTTAAACTCAGGAAATCACTGAGTAAATCTTTGAGGAGTTCTTGAAAAATACATTTGTTACCTGGAGATGATCGAACACCAGCTTAATTTTATTTTTAAGAAAGAGAAAAAATGTGAGTCCTGGAAATTACAAGCCAGTAAGCTTGTTATTGATCTTTGGAAAATTTCTAGAAATAAATTTAAGCAGAAGTTTGTGAACATAGATGAAAAACGTTCAGATGTAGAAATTGAAATGTGTCCACCGAGAACGTATCATGTCAAATTAACTTTATTTCTTTTTTCTTTCCTTTAAGATGGGCACCTGAGCTAACATCTGGTGCCAATCTTCTTCTTCCTTCTTCTTCTTCTTCTTCCCAAAGCCCCCCTAGTACGTAGTTGTGTATTCTTAGTTGTAGCTCCTTCTGGTTGTGCTCTGTGGGATGCTGCCTCAGCATGGCTTGGTGAGCGGTGCCATGTCCGTGCCCAGGATCCAAACCGGCGAAACCCTGGGCCGCCGAAGTGGAGTGTGCAAATTTAACGGCTCGGCCACAGGGCTGGCCCCAACTTCATTTCTTTAAATGAGATTATCAGTTGAAATGAATTAGAAAAATACTGTAGTAACAGCTTCTTAATTTTAGTGAAGTATTTGACAATCTTTGGACATATTTTTGGATAAGCTACATTGGTGAATTGTTGTTTAAATTTAGAGTAAGTAGGTAGATTATAGTAGTTAGATTAAAGGTAGATTGAAATCCAAAACCGGCATTTGATTAGAGGTTCAGTGTTACCCTTGAGAGAGATCTTTAAAGCATTACAATGAGATTATCTCTATCTTGTGTCAACATTTCCATAGTTGATCTGGCTGAGGGTGTAGAAAGTAGGCTTATCTGCTGGTAGATTATTCAAAGCTGGATTTGGATAGCTGATAGCGTAGAAGGCAGTCAAGAACATCTCCTTAAAACCTTTCCTCATTAATGTAGTTTATTTCTGTTTTCCCCCTTCTTAACACACTTTGATACTTTATATGCAGTATAAATTCATAGTTTAGATTGCTTCAGGGAAAAAAAGTGACGTTTTTTCCCTGTCTGCCTGATATTTTAATCAAATTAAGGTATGAATTGTGTGTGTCCCTTATTATAGCATAATATCTTTAATGATACAGATTTAATAATATAGACTGAAAATTGGAAAAGTCTTTGCATAAAGTATATTTTTATATACCCTAGGAATATGAAGCACGAACAGGGAGGACCTGTAAACCACCACCTCAGTCTTCAAGACGTAAGAATTTTGAATTTGAGCCTCTTTCTACCACTGCCCTGATTCTCGAGGATCGACCGTCGTAAGTATTCTAGTGATTGTCAGGCACACTTTATATTTTAAAGCTAAATTTAATTTTGCTTACTATTTCACACAAAAGATATCAAGAAATTAAATATAGCAGTGTATTTATTTAAAAAAAATTTAAATCTCTGTCGTATATCCTAAAACTCACAAGGAAGAATATATTATTGATGTCTAAGCCGTATGCATATTTTCTAGAAGTCTCTGTGAGCCAATGTATGAAACATAAAATCTTGGCTTTTTATATCTGTTCCTATTTCACCCCTCCTCTGCCTTATCTTAACATGATACAGCAATGATTTTTCCTTTCTTGACATTTAATATGTCCTTAAGCTGTTCTTGCCTTTTATGCCATGTAACTACTGTCAACCAGTTGGTTTCACTGTTATTAAGAATATAGTATTCTTCATGGATAAAGAGAACCGATTAGTGTTCTCACAGGGGAAGGGGGTTGAGGGGTGGGCGAAAGGGATAAAAGGACACATATGTGTGGTGATGGACAAAAATTAGACTACTGGTGGTGAGCATGATGAAGTGTATTCAGAAATTGATAAATAGTAATGTACACCTGAAATTACACACTGTTACAAACCATTATGATCTCAATAAAATTACTTGGGGGGAAAATAAAAGAAAATACATTCATGATACAAACCATGTCTTACTAACTTTCCATTCATGGCAAGCAGTCTTTATTACAATACAACACACACACACACTCACACATATATACAAGTTATACAGTATTTGCTCAATAGAAAAATTTGTTGGATCATTGAACAAAACAGAACATAGTATTCTTTTTTTTTTGAAGAAGAAGATTATCCCTGAGTTAACATCTGCTGCCAATCCTTCTCTTTTTGTTGAGGAAGACTGGCCCTGAGCTAAATCCATGCCCATCTTCCTCTACTTTATATGTGGGACGCCTGCCACAGCATGGCTTGCCAAGCGGTGCCATGTCTGCACCCGGGATCCAAACTGGTGAACCCCGGGCCGCTGAGGCGGAATGTGTGAACTTAACCACTGCGCCACTGGGCTGGCCCCAAGAACATAGTATTCTTAATATCCAGAAAAACACCTGAAATTCTTCCCTTCCCATTTCTGTGCTTCCCATTTCAGCCTTCCACAAACTGCTGTTCTTCAAAATACTGCCTCTGATTTGCACACCTTCCCTAAAGCAAGACCACTTGATTCTTAACTCCTTTTCTCCTTCTTGGGCTCTCTGGATCTATTAATTTTCTTCTTCTGGACTTCTCTTTCTTTCCAGTGTAAAAATTACTAACCCTTTTGTCATTTTCCTGGTCTGCAGCTTTTTCCACCCATTAATTATCCTGATGAGCATAATAAAAGAAGCTGGGGCCAAACAGGCAGAGGTTGAATAGTTTTTAGACATTGTGAGAGAAGAAAGGCTGGACATAAAAGTACATTATTTTTTGTTCTTGTTACAGTCCTTTCATGCTAAAGAACTGTGATCTTGATACTTCTTCTTTTAGGATTTGGTGAATATGTTCATGTTCATTTTTCCATTGGTAAAAAAACGAACTTTTCAGAAATTTAGTTATGACAACATGTCAATGTTTTATTTCAGTCTTGCTTCCAGCAGGAGAATGCACCAGGCCAATTCAAAGAGTGGTTAGATAACAAAAAAAGAATACCTGGTTAAAGATCTTTAGACTCTTTTTTTTTTTTTAAAGATTTTATTTTTCCTTTTTCTCCCCAAAGCCCCCCAGTACATGGTTGTATATTCTCTGCTGTGGGTCCTTCCAGCCGTGGCATGTGGGACGCCGCCTCAGCGTGGCTTGATGAGCAGTGCCATGTCCGCGCCCAGGATTCGAACCAACGAATCACTGGGCCACCTGCAGCAGAGCGCGCGAACCCAACCACTCGGCCACGGGGCCAGCCCCTAAAGATCTTTAGACTCTTGACTGTCAGTCAGCTGAGTAGGTCGATAACTAAGTTCCCAGAAGAGCCTTCTTAAATTTGTTAAAATTCATCCAAAATGGGTTAAGCTTTTTGCCAAGAATGTTAATTTCTTCCCAGAAGGAGTTTATAAAATTGCTATGCAAAAGGTTCTGTTCTAGACAATGGAACAGATTTCTCTTTGCACCATACTCTATATTTTACAAGCAGAGCTGTCTTGTTAAGTCCCACCTTCATGCCTTTGCTCATGTTATTATCCTCACTTGGAGTGCAGTTATCTTATTTTTGCTTCTTACCTACCTAATCCTTTAAGGGTTAGGCTTTTTCTTTTCTACTAAGTCTTTGTTGACTTCTTCAACTTTTAGTGATATCTGCTTTATAAATTTTTTCTTGTAATTTGTACAAGCAGTTCCATGAAATTGGAACTTGAAATAATACACTAGACATCATAACTTTATAAGAAGATCTTAGTGTACCAAAAATGTATAAACAACTGAAAGAAGTACTTTTTTCCACTCTACTATTGACTGTGTGAAGTTTGTATCTTAATTATAGTAAATATTGTAGCTTTTATTCTGTTTCTGTATGAGTTTGTTCATCTGTAATATAGAGATTCAACTTGATGGCTGTTGTTCCACTCAGCTTTGAGATGCTGTGGTTAATTAAAAGTTTTGTTTACCTTCTTAAATTTGAAGGTGTCTTTTTTGAGGGCAAGTGATTTGTATGACTTGCATTGATGTAACTAAAACAAACCTACAAACAAAGGCTGTCCATGGTGTTGGAACATTGGGGTACCTAATCGGTCATCCCTCCTCCTTCCTTCTCTTCAATAAGTGGAAATACATAATAGAGAATAGATGAAAAGGAAAAATTTAATTTTATTGAGGATAAAGCCAGATGAGAGTACCTGGGTGCAACGTGAGTGTTAAAGGACACTTTCTGCTTTATCTCCCTCAGAATACTCTCTTAGCAGATTCGAGCCAGCTAACATCCATCCATTCACAGGCTGAGAAGCTGGAGATTTGTGTAATCTGTAGGTTTCTTCTGTTTCTGAATGCACCCAGGTCCTGGTAGCACCACTACTTCAACTATGAGGTGACAACTGTGAGGGGGTGGGGAAAGAGGCAGAAGTTTTTCCTTAGCATGGAATTGATATTGGAAATTTCCTCTTCCAGAGGCCAGAGTGATAATATGAGAGAGGAGGCATTTCCCCCTGCAAAAGGAGTTTGTGAATTGGTGCTACTTTTCCTTTCTTAGCCCCTGTAATTTGCCGAAGCATCCAGAATCATCAACTTCATAGGTTTTTATACTTGAAACTTCTTTACAGATGAAGCAAGTATAGCATTTAATCATCTGAAGTCTCAGAAGATTTCAAATATAGGAATTACAATAATTTGTTACATGCTTTTGTTAACTTGCTCTCTGCTTGTTCCTATCTTAATCCACCTCACAGTAAAGACAGCCTTGAACAGGAAGATAAAAGGGTCCATACAAGCCGATTGTGTTGATATGAATCTCTTCTATTTTTTCAATCACTGATGCTTATAGAACTATGTTTTTAAACCACTAATAGATAGAGCTAGCTCCTTTTCTTTTCTAGCTTCCTCACTGAATTATTATAAACATTAGTACCAAACAAAATGGTAGAAATCCTTAAAAATACAAGTGAAAGACGACAAAGTTTATTTTGTGATAGCTTTGGAAAAAAGCAGGAAATGTTTATACTATGTGTTTTAGCATGATATTCTTAGATATTCATCAGTGCTTTCTTGTCGTGACCACATAACTAATTGACACTTCCATAAGAGATAGGAATAAAACTTATCTTTTTCTTATGGTGAGTAAGAGTGCTGAGTGGGGTGTTTAATATTTGTTGATTGATTATATTCACTCAGCATTTGATTTTCAAGACTGAGGAATCTTCTTTTTTTATTTGCTTCTCCAAACAGATGACTACAAAATGAGTGATTTTTTTTTTTTGAAAAACAGAAAGAAGTCTGTATATGTATTTGTTTTTATGCCTTATTCACAGTGTAGCCCATAGTTACTTAGCAATTGTAGTGCTGAAGCTCTGCTCTTCCTTAAACTATCGAAGATTGGTAGGATATTTACAATATGGGCCATTAAGCTTCGCAGCATAACTATTGAATACCTACTGTATACTAGAGTTTTTACATTTATGATGATTTGAAGAAGGGGATACCAAGATGTAGAATAATTAATAAGCCAGTTATTATTTGTGTACTGTTTTGTTTTAGAGTATATATATAAATACTCATTTTCGACAAAATGAAATCACAATAAAAATAATAAGACGTATAACTATATAACGTATATTTAGTAAATATTAGCAACCTGGATTTCGATCTTTTCTAAAATGCAGAGTTCTTTTCAACCTTTTACTTTCTTAATGTATGAAATAAGAAGATTAGGTTCAAAATTCTTTGTATCTGGCTATAAAAAGGAAGAAGTCACTACATTTAAAGGTTAGTTTTTTAAAAATTGACTTAAAATTTTTTTTTTCCAGAAATCTTCCTGCCAAATCTATGGAAGAAGCTTTACGTCACCGACAAGAATATGATGAGATGGTGGCTGAGGCTAAAAAACGAGGTATCAAATTTAACTCCAATTGGTATATTTAATTTACTGATTTCAACAGGAAATTAACCTGTTGGTTTATTTCAACAGAAAGGTAGATGGTAAAATTAATCAAGTCTGTCTTTAACATGATGCTGATTTCTTATTTTTCTAACTAAATTTGTTCTTAAAAATAAATAAAATGCTATACTGGGATCATAGTTTTTGTGTGAGTACTTTTACAAAACTAATATGAGGACAAAGGCAGCAGACTGTCTATGAGGGATCTTGTAACTGTAGTCATAAATCTTGGACTACTCATATTTTAATTTATAAATGAAGATTTTGTTCATGAAATTCACTTCTTTTAAAGGTTTTAGGCTTTTGATATTTTGTAAATTAATAATTTTAACATTTTAAGAAAACTTCCTATATGGCTTTGAGAATATGCTTTGGAATTAAAATTTGTTTTTGTGACTTAGGAAGTCTCTCTATAGTCCCAGTGGTATCATTTGGACAGGCATATAAATGTATGTACTCTGATGTGTGTAAATTCATACATTTATTCATTGATTTTGTTCTCCAACCAAAAATGTAACATAAGGATAATTTAACTATTTATTTACTAACCACTGTTAGTTTCGGATACATTTTTAGAAAATACTACACAACTGTATATGTTTTTAGACATATGCCTTATTAACAACTGATATTTTTTCTTTTGACTTAAGGGATATTATAATGGTCTACAGTTCTACTTTGTGGCACTGTTTTGGAAATGAAGTTAATTCTTTAACTTTATAGTAAACCTAGGATACATAAGGCCATTTATCTCTTTCTAAAGGGCCTAATTAT
Organism: Equus quagga; assembly: GCF_021613505.1. Lineage (NCBI taxonomy): Eukaryota > Metazoa > Chordata > Mammalia > Perissodactyla > Equidae > Equus > Equus quagga. Next base: position 150,389,034 of record NC_060268.1, read on the forward strand.
TTAAACATTGGTTAAGTTTATTTTATTATACAGAATTCAAAATATTTCTAACATACTCAGCAAATTTTGGTTGACTTTCCATTCTGACTTTACTATTTGACTAATATTTAAGATAGATATTGATAAATAGATAAGATCCTAACAACAGGATATGACAGAAATAACATCTAATTGAGAAATCAGAAGGTCACAACTTTAATCCAGTTTGACACTACCTGGATGGTGACACTCTGGATAGACCTAATGTTAGTTTTCACTTCTGTAAAGGGTGTGTGGTGGGGCAGGTCACCTTGCTCTAGGCTGTCAAGACCTTCTGTCAACAGTTTTTTTAAAGCAGTGGAACCCTCTCCAAAGAAATCTTACATAGAATCTGAATACATAAAAAAAAAAGTGGAGCTGCTTGCTTGGCCTCCTCCTTGCTTTTTAAGATGGTTTCTGAGGCATATGTGAAACACAATTAGAAAACAGTTTGGCTAGCTGATCTCTGAAATGTCCACTGGTTGTAAAATTATATGTAACTGTGTATATATTACTCACTTCTCTATTTTTGAAGCATCTCTTGTTCTGAAATTGTGACTTCTGATTTTCAGAAGGGTGTTGTGAGTATGTGCGTGTTATGGGGATTTTTTAATTTTAGTCTAAGTAGTAAAGTGAAATATCATACTAAAAAGTGTTCACATAATAGTGCTATTGGCAGAATCATTTTTTAATGTCATGTGGTTTTATGTGAGGAAATTCATAAACCCCTTTTATGAAAAACAGGTGTTGGTTAGTTGCTCGCAGTTATTTTTTACGTAGTTGTTAATTCATGACACATTTCAGTTCATTGATTAAGTATAAATAGAATATGTGATATAGTAACCTATTTAAATTATTTTTCTGACCTTTATTTCATTTACTTTTGTAGAATATTAGGTTAATCAAGTTTATTTGCTTTCTCTTTTTTCCCCTCCTTCCTTGTTTCCCCTTTGTTCCTTCCTCTTCTCACTCCCTCCTTCCCTTCCTTCCTTCCTATTATCAGAATATTCTTTTTGAGAAACCCTTTTTTGTAGGCTTAGGTAAAAGGAGAGGGGTGTTCTGATCTAGCTGTTTTGTATTGAAATAATTTTTACTTGTTTAAAACAGAAATTAAAGAAGCACATAAAAGAAAAAAAATAATGAAAGAACGATTTAAACAGGAAGAAAATATTGCGAGTGCAATGGTAATTTGGATCAATGAAATACTGCCCAATTGGGAAGTAATGTAAGTAAAGCAGCCTTTTCCTGAATTCCATTGTCTTTCCAAAGATCTCATGTTTCCAATTCTATGTTTTTATTACTTTTGGCATGTATCTTATGCTTTGGCTAAATTATGCTATTAATCAAGGTCTGAAAAATTTTGTCCTTATCTCTGTACTTTTGCTTTTATAAATCCCTTAGTCTCTACTACCCACTTCCCTTACTGACCACCTTCTATGCCTGTCAGAATCTCACCTGTTCTCTGAGTTGTATCTGAAATACTAGCTGATCTATGAAACTTTTAATTTCCTCAGTTACCGTATTTTCTTAATTCTAACTATTGATGTAATAGCAGGTTTTTGCAAAGAATAAATTAAATGTGTACATTTATTGTGAGATGCATTTATTAAATGTTGAATATTAAAGTGATTTTCAATGTACTTCTCTCATAATCAAGAGAATATGGTATATATGATCTTTCCTTTTTGTAATGTCCCATTATCCTGAGACTAATATACTTCTTGCTGTACTTTGCCTTTTATTTCTTGATAATATTTTTGTACATGCCTTGTCTTCCCTCTAGACTGGAGGGTAGGTGATGTCTTCTGCAATGCCTAGTGTAGGATATGCATTGGGAATTTGTTGAATATTGGCACAGTTTGACAGATATTATATTAGGCTCTTTACATAAGTAATGGTATTTGATTCTTAGAACCTTTACTCCCACTTATTTTATAGGGAAGCTCAAGGTTAGAGAGGTTAAGTGATTTGCCCAAGGTTATACAATTAATGAATGGTTAAACCACATTTGAACTCAGGTCTTTCTGACTCTAAAGCCCACACTTTCAGCATACTACACTGCCTCTCAAAAACTAGAGCCTTACCCATAGTAAATACTTTGTGATTTTGTTTTTGGTACTGAATTGACAACAAATTTTTATGTTTCTTTCATCCTGTTTTTTCTATCTGTCCACAGATTTTTGATTCTTTCATTGTATTCTTAGTGTAAATGGCAGCTATAGAAGGCAGTTCCTTTTAAATTACTATCATCCCTCCTTTAGGGTACTATATATTTTTCAGTCTTTTGTTGCCTAAAGCGTGAACCCAATGGAAAGAATGCGTCTCTATGTTCTTAAAAATCATTCAATCCCTTGGCCATAGACTAGGTAAACCATCATGCAACTGGTATTTTTGGTATAAAAAGTAACTTTCTCCTTTTTTCTCCCCCTTTAATTCTAGGCGTAGTACGAGAAGAGTTCGAGAATTGTGGTGGCAGGGATTGCCCCCTAGTGTTCGTGGGAAAGTTTGGAGTCTAGCTGTAGGAAATGAACTAAATATCACTCCTGGTTTGTATTCTATATTCAGTTCTTCCCACACATGCAAATAGCCATCTCCAGAGTTACAAAGCAGATTAGTAGACTGGCTGTTTAAAAAGGCTTTACCATGTATAGTGTCATTTTAAGAGCATGCTTCATTCCCCACCTCCCTCTAAAATCTGGTATGATTTAATAAGTAAGTTACTATATTTCATATTGTATAAATAAGATCTGTGGGTTTTCCTTTAATTTACAACCATCAATAATATTCTTGACATTCAAATATATTAACGCTAGGTAACTGCAAAAACTTCTGGGATTTAGGTAGCAGTGGATGAATAATAAAAATATGCAAGGAAAAGTAAAATAATCTAATTATGGAAAGGTTTCCCCTTTATTCAATTTTTTGAATAAATATAATAAACACATAAATATTAAGGGAAGGCTAGAAATTTCTTTTCCTACATCTGTGCTCAAACCAGCACTCTTGGAATGTTTTTATTTGAAAATTTTAAAGTTTGAAAAACAGAAAAAAAAGTAAGAGTCTCAAGGAGTAGTAGTTTGGTTTTCTTAAGCTTCTTAAAACTTGATAAGAATAAAATGTAGAGTAGTTTTGATGAATTAAAAAAATAAAAATAAAATTAGGATAATATCAAATAGAGGAAAATATAAAAGAGTTAATAATGAAAGGTACTAAATCGGTCTGAGTGATAATGACAATGCTAGACAATGGCACCACAGAAAGACTTAAGAACTCTAGTATAATAATGTAAAATATTGTTACTGTTACTTAAAAATTTTTCTTTACATATTTATTGAAAAAATGTCAAGCAATAGTAAAGTACAAACTGTATGTTTTTCCTCCCTCTTCCACCTAATAGGATCAAACTCTTGCTCTTGATCCTATTATAAGTACAAGTCAGCAATTTGGTGTATGTTCTTCCAGATCTTTTTTCTTTGCACATAAAAAAGTGTGATAATTTTTTTTATTAAGATTATGATAGTTTACAACCTTGTGAAATTTCAGTTGTACATTTTTGTTAGTCATGTTGTGGGTACACCACTTCACCCTTTCTGCCCTCCCCCCACCTCCCCCTTTCCCCTGGTAACCATGGATCAGTTCTCCTTGTCTATATGTTAACTTCCACCTGTGAGTGGAGTCATACAGAGTTCATCTTTCTCTGTCTGGCTTATTTCACTTAACATGATACCCTCAAGGTCCATCCATGTTGATGTGAATGGGACGATTTTGTCCTTTTTTATGGCTGAGTAGTATTCCATTGTATATATGTAAAAGTGTGATAATTTTTAAGGTTTCCGTTTTTCTTCCTTTTATTTTTTTCCCCACAAAAAGGAGTTTATGCCATAAGATTATTCTATGGCTTGCTTTTTTTACACTATAATCTATCTTGAACATCCTTCCATGTCAGTACATACAAGTGTACCTTATACATACTATAGCTACACTGTGTTCTACAGTTTGGCTGTACTATAATTTATTTAACCATTTTCCCAGTGATAGGTAAATCAGAGACATATATGTTTAAAGAACATCATGGTACTGTTTTTTGTCTCTCACATTAAAAGTGGTTAAAATGAATGAGAATTATTCACATTCAGTAGGAATAAAAATGTCAGAAATATTTAGCAAAAGCCTCAAAAACCATAACATCTGACCTATTTATTCTAGTTCTAAGAATCTACTCTAAGGAAATAGTTAATATTGGGTAAAAATCTTTTCTACAAAGATGTTCATAGCAACAATCTGCATTATATATAACTGGAGAGAATTATACAAAAATCTAAATGTTTATCTTTAGTCTTAAAAGTGATGCCAACTTTGAATAGCATGATCATGTATGATATTTAAAATTATTTTCACAAATATCCTTTAATGAACATAGTATTTTAACCAAACTTTTGTTTTTAATTTTAAACATAGAATTTAAAGGAAGAATTAAGTGTTTTTAATTTAGCTTAGAAAAAGTTACATTCTACGTGACTTAAGTGTTCTCTCCAAATAAAACAAAGACTTCTTTTGCCTTCTGTGTTTGGAACAGATTAAGAGGAAATATATTTACCTATAGTCAGACTTTCAGTTAGATTATTAAAATCCTTCATATGAAGGATTGTTGAACGTATTCTAGTTGTTTAAAATCTCAAGAATCATGCAATCAGTTTTGACTACAGATGAGGTGATGAAGTATTGGTGGCTCTTTGAAGTTTTGTTGAGCACTTTGGCTTTAGAATGTTAGGTATCCTGATAACTTAGACATTAAAATATTGGTTTATTGGCTTTTTTTGATACTGTAATCAAAAAGTTCTTTATTAAGCTAGAAATTTGTAAAGTGTAAAACATAACTGGGTCATTTATTTTCAAAGTAATTTAGGCTTTCTCTACTAAATAATTATGTATTCAGGAATGGAAGGGTACTCATTCTCTTCTTGTTCATTAGTGGTAGGAAGGAAGCTAAACTTCAATTAAAGTAAATTTACTTTTGATAATCTTGTTTACTTTCAGTGAGCTTAATAGTTTGACTCTTTACCTGTTGCATTTGTTTTAGTCATAAAATTTATAACCAATAGAGAATAGCAACTAAGAATAAGGGTTCTAAAGTCAGTCAAACATGGTTCAAATCTTGGTTCCACTATATATTAGGTTTGTGACCTTGGGCAAATTACTTCACATCTAAAAATCTTAGTTTTCTTCATCTGTAAAATGAGGATAAGATTATTAGCTATCTCAAAGGATTGTTCTAACGCTTATTTGTGATAGTGAATATAAAATTGTAGTGAAAGTGAAATTTGCTCAGAGTGTATATAGTATCATCGTTGTCAGAAAATCAGGAAGTGAAACATACACTGATCTCAAAGTTAGGGTCCAAGGTACATCTTTGCTTCAAGCTCTACATTTGTAGATAGAAAATTAAATAAGTGTGACATGTGCAGTCAAGCATGAAAATGAACTGAGATGCAGGTCGTCGTCTTATAGAAAAGCGCTATAAATCTTCCCTGGCGAGATGTCCTTTGATATTTTGAAATGCATTACCACATTTTTATATTGTATCAATTTTGTGGCTTCCCAAAGTGATGTATTTGTTTGATGAGCCTTTCTTCTTGCACGAAATTTCTAAAAGTTGAGTAGAATAGTGAAACTGGACCTGGCATGGAATCAGTTTGAAATCAAAAAGTGCAAACTTCGATTTGATACCTAACTGCAAAAAAATTATATATCTACATTTTAAAATTATATTCACCTCTTAAATCATTGATAGAATTGGGCACAAAGAATAGAAGTTTTAAGTTCCATTTCTTTTTTCTTTTTAAATTTCTTCTTTTCAAACCATTAGTAGTAATGAAAAGTGAACAGAAGGGAGAAGAGATCAGAATAGTAAGGGTCTGTTTGAAATATATCTAGTCAGCTTTTTTATAATGATCTTATTCTTGGCAATATAAGAATACTTATTATGGTACAGTCATGCACTGGGATACTGTGCAGTTGTTAAAAACAAGAACTAAAGCAGATTTATTTTACTAATATGGAACAACTTCCAATATGATAAAGCAAGATGCAGATCAGTGCATGTAATATGTTGCCACTTTTTCTTTTTTAAAAAAGGAAGATATCTGTCTATCTATGTATATATATTATATCTCTCTATATATACTTGTGCATGCGTATTTTCATCTTTAGAGCTCTGATAGGTGTAGTTGCATGTGAGGAAAGGAAACTTATTTTTCACTCTATACTGTTTGTACTGTTCGAAGTTTTGAAAACAATCCTATTCAGTATTACCTTTAAAAACAAATTCTTTCAAAAAGATTAATGGAAACAAAAACTACTCTTGATATTTTGGGCAATATATAAATGTTAGTGTTTGGGCAAGAAATAGTTTTTGCTGTTCTGTCATTGAAATTTACTGTATTTATGTAATTTAAAATATCTGTAATGGTTAGTTAGGAAGTAAAGACAATTAAATTTTGGGAATTGAGAAAATACTTTCAATCTCTTCTGTTCTTAAAGTTTTAATGAGATCCTGTATATTGGAAGCACAGAGTGATAATCTCAAAAAGTGATTAGGCGTTTAAAGTAAAAAGATAGGGGTAGAGATTTCTGTATGTAGACCCGCTGACCAAATGTGTGAAGTTTAGGTAGCTTTGGGTGGATAGCTTAGGTAGCTTTAGACAGCAATATCATAATGGAGAAACCAGTTTCAAGAGGGAAGAAAAGCAAGAACTAGCATTAATTGAAGGTGTATAAGGTTCAGGAGCTTTATGTAAATTATCTTGTTTAATCATCAGTAACCCCAAGATCAGGTGTTATTTTTCACCAGTTTACAGATAAAGAAAGCGAAGTTCCACAGTGATCACGGAACTTTCTTGAAGTCTCACAGGTAGTGAGTGGCAGAGCTGGAATTTGAATCTAGGTCTGACTGACTCCAAAAAATCATGTTTCTGCTATTCCACAATGATACTCCTTTAGCAGAAGCATCTGTTCCTTCCTTTTACTTATATTCTGTATTGTAGCTATTTGGATGACCACTCTGCAGTATTTTTACTTGCTGTCTTTCTGGTTGTGTAACGGATAGTTTTGGTAAAATCAGGTACTTCAATTTGCCATATTTTTGATGCCTGCTACATAAGGGGAGACCTGACCTAAAATAGGATTTTTCTCTGTATTTTTAAGAGTAAAAATAAAAATATGTGAATATATTTCTTTCCTATTATTTATGAATTTTTTTTCTTTTTTTCCCCCAGAACTTTATGAAATCTTCCTCTCAAGAGCAAAAGAACGGTGGAAAAGCTTCAGTGAAACGAGTTCAGAAAATAATACAGAAGGTGTGGTTATTTTTTTTAATAAAAATTTTTGGATGAAAATCCAGTTACTGAAGACATCGTGTGATGTTTACCATGTGTCAGGACCTGTAGAAATTGCTTTATACACATTATCTTCCTTGATGTTAGTAACCCTTTAAGTAGGTAGTATTATCCTGAATAATACAAGAGGAAACTGAGGCTCAGAGTAGTTAACTTGTAAGCAGTGAAGCTGTGATGTAAACTCAGATCGTTGGACTCCAGAGTCCAGGATTTAATTACATCAGTAAGACTAATGGTGTGAAGTATTTTTGGGCCAACTCTTGCTTAACTTAAAGATAGATGATCTTCACAACTCACTTGGGACCTCCTGTCTCCTCAGTCACTGACTTTCACTCACTTCCTGATATATTATTTATCATTCTTATTGTGCCTTAAACTTTGTTTATTTAATTCACTTATAGACCCCATCTTTCCATCCACTTTTATCAGTTTTTTTTTCCCCTCATCATTTTGGAGAAAACAGGAACAATTTTTTTTCCTGTCATCATAGTTTATTAAATTTAGGTAAAGCTTTTTTTTTTTTTTTTTACAGATTGGCACCTGAGCTAACAACTTTTGCCAATCTTTTTTTTTTTTTATTGCTTTTTCTCCCCAAATCTCCCAAGTACATAGTTGTATATTTTAGTTGTGGGTCCTTCTAGTTGTGGCATGTGGGATGCCACCTCAGCATGGCCTGATGAGTGGTGCAATGTCTGCGCCCAGGATCCGAACCGGTGAAACCCTGGGCTGCTGAAGCAGAGTGTACGAACTTAACTACTTGGCCACGGGGCCGGCCCCCAAGTTTAGGTAAATTTATCCAACCATCTCTTGTTGAATAATGAAAAGCTTTTTGTTTGCCAGTCTCTTTTCCTTCTATATTTGTTCTACTTCATAGAAAAGCAAACCCTATTCTCTTGGCCTCTAAGGAAAACTCTAAAAATGAACATGGTTTAGGATAGAGAAATGGTACATATTTCATAGTAGTTTTCTATGGGTATGTAAACAACTCTGTTAAATTCCTCGAGTACTCTTTTTTCTGTTTTAGAAAAGTGAAGAGTAGGGTGAGGAAAGTTGACTAAACAAGGTTAGAGAGAGGACTTGATTTCCAGAAGGGTTCATGTATGTATCATCCTGAGACCTGATAGCTATGTCAGCTATTTATGGGAAACTAAAAGTCCAAAGATGAAGATGTAAGAAGTTTTATACTAGCATGGTCTTACAAAAAAATGATGATTTTTTTAAAACCCATTTTTATGAAGTATTGAAAGTACAGGCATACCTTGGAGATGTTGTGGTTTTGGTTCCTGACCACTGCAGTATCACAGTAAAGTGAGTTACATGAATTTTTTGGTTTCCCAGTGTATATTAAAGTTATGTTTACACTATAGTGTAGTCAATTAAGTCTGCAATAGCATTATATCTAAAAAAAAACAATGTACATACCTTAATTAAAATATTTGATTGATAGAAAATGCTAACCATCATCTGTGCTTTCAGTAAGTCATTATCGTTTTGCTAATAGAAGGTCTTGTAAAAAATGCAGTATCTGCAAAGTGCAATAAGGTGAATCACAGTAAAACAAAGTATGCCTGTGTAAAAATTAAAATTATAAGCATTTACTTCTGAGACATTTTGTCATAATTAATGGTAAAAGTTCACTTCAGAAGCAGTTAATTGAATGTAAATGAAGAATTGTTCCAATGAGAAGCAGTGTTTTGTTTAAATTACTGATTTCTTGTTTCCTGGCTGTTTATAATTTGCCATTGTCATTTAACTTTTTGGCCACTGTCTTTTCAAATATTACTTTTGCTCTATCTCTCCTCTCCTTCTGGGACTCAAATTACATGTATGTTAGATCATTTAACAGTGTCCCACAAGTCTTACACTTTTTTAAAAATTCTTTTTCTTTCTGTACTTCAGTTTAGATTTTTACTGACCTATAATCAAGTTCACTAATCCTCTCCTCTCCTATATTCAGTCTATTAAGTCTGTCCAATGACTCTTTAATTTCAGATATTTTACTTTCTAATTCTAGAATGTCCACCTGGTTCTTTTTGTAGACTCTATTTTTCTGCGGAAATTCTTCATCTTTCAATCTCATACATTTCCATCCATCTTTTCCTCTATTTTCTTTAATGTATTTGTAACAGTTAATGTTCTTGTTTGTTATTTCCCATACTGGATCATCTGCAGGTCTGCTTCTATTGGCTGTTTTTCCCCTTGATTATAAGTCATATCTTCCTGCTTCCTTTAAAATTTTAAATTGTCAGTCATTATGTATAAAAAGAATGTATAAACTGAAAGTGATGTTTCCCCTGCAGAGGAAGCATGCTCTTTTCTGTTAGGCATTTGGGTTATCACCGTAATTCAGTCAGTAACTGAGCTAAGTTGGGGCAAGTTTGCAGCTTTAGATAGACTTAGTTCATCTTGGGTTTCAAATTTCTTGCTGGGAAGACTGTCCTATTTTGATTGCAGGCTCCTCCCTCCACTGAGACACTCTCCCAAGGACCATGTGATTTTTGGTGATTTCATTTTGCCTTTCCAGCTCAGCCTTCTTTGCTACACTAGCACTTAGCACAAGTCCCGTGGAGGAAAATGAGATATATGTTCAGGCTCCTCCAGATCCTATCTTTATCACGTCAGTCTATTTGGCCATGAAAATCTCTTCTGGTTTCTTTCCCCAAGCAGAGTACCTTTGTCTACGGGAAGCTCAATCCGGAGCCCATGCCCAGACTTGGCAGATGCCCCCAGGAAGAAGAACAGCCACTGGTAGCCACTCACCTAGGAAAGACTCTTCTCTGTCTGAGATTTAAATCTTCTAGACCTCTCTGTATCCACAGCTTTCTTAAGCCTTTTTTTTTTTAAACGTGACATTTGAAATTTGTTTTTTCTTAGTTATTCTTGGAGCAATAGTCTTCCCATACCTTCTGTAAAAAGTGGAAGCAGAAATCCTTCACCATATAACTTTCTGATAAACATATAGATATATTCTTCATATAAGAGGCTCTGCTAAGTTCCAGCAAAAGCTATGTGGTATTTCTTTAAATGTCTTGACTCTTCAGATCTTAACTTGCCTTAAGTAACATATATGCTGTGTGATCATTCTGTGTTTACAACATTGAACTTGGTATAGCCAAGTAATCATTTTAATTTTATCTACCTAGGAAATGCAGGTGTATCTGTTGCTGATCGGGAGGCCAGTCTGGAATTAATTAAGTTGGATATATCTCGTACATTTCCATCTCTCTACATCTTTCAGAAGGTGAGGGTTTCTAACTAGCTTGTAACTGTTATTTTTTTTTTTTAAATCCAAGGGAACAGATTCTCTAAATGCATAGCTATTTTTTTTAAAGTAAAATCTATAAAAATTGGAGGCCTGTATATAAAAAGTGTAAAACTTGTAGGAAAATTTTAAAGGAATTTCTATTATTTTATTCCACTGACTAAATGCATTGCAGTTAGCATAGCCCATAATATGTAGTAGGTTCTTGATGTATTTTCATGAAAGTGAATTTCTTTGTTTTACTTCTTACTCTGTAAGGTATTTGAATTTTAACATTGTTGCCTAGTAAATTGTTAAAATATAAAGACCTTTGTCCCCAAATTTAAAATTTTTCAGAATTACTATTGAAAAAGGAAGAAATAGTTTATTTTTTTGTGTAAAGACTTATGAAGTTGCTTACACTTTATGAGAAATGGTTACATCTTATATGTGCTTTATATTTGAATCAAGTTTTTATACATGGAATTCCTCTATCTTTTGATTGCTAAAATGAGATAAAAATTTTTACCATTAAGATTAAAATTATTAATAAACTTAGTTTAGCTTGATGGTTTTCTTTTGCTGAAACTATATCAAATGAAAAAATCTGTTTTCTTCATAATCTTATTGTACCAAATCTAAAAGTCTTTCAAATTGTACACAAACTATATAGCCTTGTATCCATCAAGTGATCTTATTTGGCTTTTTTTGGTTGTTCACGATTTAATGTTTTTTTATTAATACTTTAGAAAACTTCTTGGCAGAGAGTGCATTTATAGTATTTTTGACAATGATTAAATATAGTAACTAAAACTAGTTATTTAGGAAATGCTAAAGTTTGTTAACATGTTATTTGAGAATTAACTTAGAGACAGTTATTTGGATAGTTTGACATTTCGTTTTTCTTTCCTAAGGGTGGCCCATATCATGATGTCTTACATAGTATCTTAGGGGCGTATACATGTTACAGACCTGATGTTGGTTATGTAAGTATTTGTTTCAGTCTTTTTTTTAAATATAAATATTTAATCTATCTTATCAAAGTGTCCTTTATTGGCTCCCAATTGTCTGTATCTCTATGTCTTTTTTTTCTCAGGCCTATCAACTTACCCAGAGAGGAATCTTCCCATTTTCTACCAGGGACTTATGAGACTGGCTGCTAACTTTCTGGACAGCAGCCGGGGGTTTCACCATTCAATTTGTAAACTTTTATTTTTGCCCCTGTTGTTGGTGTGGTGCCTTGTCCCCTTCTCCCCAGCCCTCCTTTTCCTGATTGTGCCTTCAGAAACAAATCTCTTATGTTTTGCCAGGTTGAGGACAGGATAGGCACCTGTCCATACAGGATAGGGGAGGAGATTTGCTCTTGTTACACATTTTCAGCCAATCCTAGTTTTAGCCCTACTCCTTGATTTCAGAGGTATCTGATAACTTCAATTCCTGAACCTTCCAGATTTTGTGGCTGAATTGGCTTGCTGCTTATTGGCTTCCCTCTCAACATTCTCCATTTAGTTAAGCTACAGTTTCTAAAATGCTATTCACATCTTTTATCTGCTGTTTATATTATTTTCCATTCTCTTTGTCCTCCTAGGTTAATATTTATTTTTTTTAACTGTTATTTTAGTTGGATTTAGGAGGGAACAAGGTAAAATGTGAGTGTTAAATTTGCCATGTTTAACTAGAAGTCGTTAAACCTTCATCTCTTCACTTTTGTCTTAAACTAGAAGAATTTTAGAGACCTCACAACAGGGTGACTGGTACAACTTACTCTGTTTTCTTGCATGTTCATTTGTACATTTGTTCATTCATTCACTCAAATATTTATTGCATGCTTATTGCTATATGCCAGGCATTGTTCTAGGCACTTGAGATACCTCAGTGAACAAAAGAAAGATTTCTCCCTTTCTGACACTTGGGATTTAGAAGGAGGAGACAGACAATAAACAACCAACAAATAAGTAAATTGTATGTGTGTTACAAGGTGATAAGTGCTATGGAAAAATATGGCACAGTATAGGGGTGAAGTGCCAGGTTTGGGGATGGGACAGGGTGTAGTTATTAAAGATGGTCCAATAGTCCTTATGGAGAAAGTGAAATTTGAACAGAGTCTCAACTGTCTTGCTTGTGTGTTCTGTAATAGAATTGTAAAACATTATGTAACCCCTTCACATTTTTAAGTTGACATTTAAATTTTTTCATCATAAGTTTAATTGTAAAGAACTTAATTTTTTCACTTGTTAAATGTTGACGTATTTGGGGCTGGCCCGGTGGCATAGTGGTTAAGTTCATGTGCTCCACTTCAGCAGCCTGGGCTTTGTGGGTTTGGATCCTGGGTGCAGACCTACACACCGCTCATCAAGGCATGCTGTAGCTGTGTCCCACATACAAAAAATAGAGGAAAATTGGTACAGATGTTAACTCAGGGCCAATCTTCCTGACAAAAAAAAAAAAACACCAACAAAAAAACAAAAAATAAAACTCATATGTCTTTTAAAAAGTGTAGCCATTGGAGTTTAAACACTATAATGATTTTATGTATATCATCATCCATTTAAAGAAAAATATATGAGCAAGCTCTTCATTTTATTTTACAGAGCACACAGATTTTTTAGCTCTTTGAATTTATGTAAAATGACCACCTTATAACCTAATGGGTAATGCCAAGCCTCAGTGACAAACCAGTCAGCCAAATCAAACTTATTTTATAATATGAGATAAGAATAGTATACGGGCTGGCCCCATTGCCGAGTGGTTAAGTTCGCACGCTCTGCTTCCGCGGCCCAGGGTTTCACCACTTCGGATCCTGGGCGCAGACATGGCACCGCTCATCAAGCCACGCTGAGGCAGCATCCCACATGCCACAACTAGAAGGACCTACAACTAAAAATATACAACTATATACCAGGCTTTGGGGAGAAACAGGAAAAAAAAATCTTTAAAAAGAATAGAATAAACTACATTGGAATACGTATTTCATGATGTGATTTAACAAAACAGGTTTTTAACTGCATTAATGAATAACATGCTGAATCTGTGAATAAATCATGTAAAAGTCTTATCTGTAATTTGTTCAGTCTTGAAAAGATTTGGTAATGGTTCACATTCCAGTTATATTTAAAAGATCCAAAGGCATCAATCTCTATTGCTATTTTCTTTATTGGTTCTCCTGGGACTCTCCCTCAAGAGTTATGTATTCTTTGATAAAAGGTGTGGTATGGAAGAGATGAGGTCACTAAGTGAAAATTGTTATTACTTATCTCTATTCTACCATATAATGGAATTCAGTCATATTTCTATTCATATACATGACAGAAAGCCAGAGACTTTTCCCAAACAGTATTTAGAGCTACCCCTTGGTTTCACAATTCGTGCCTCTGAGCAATTCACCATAGTAAGTTTTACAATGGATGAGAACTGTGATTTTCACTTTCTACTGTGCATGTAGTGACATTCTTAGACCATGTTAAGAAAAGAAAACATGTGTAAATTGAGGATGTGGGAATGGATTCCCTTAAAATAATCCATGACAGTGTATAGTGTACTGTTTGGAAAGTCTGTATCTCCAGGGTATGCTTATCCCACTATTTAAGACCACTCTTGTTTAGATTGTTGAATTGTATTAGTTTTCCATTGTGAGGAAATGGTTATGGATTACTTTTGAGTAGAGTAAACCTCTTGAGTCTTGAGTGTCACCTGTTGGTAGGTCCTCTGCTACAAGCTGTAGCCTTTGAAGCAAGGTCGTAGGTAGCTATTATTTTGCCTGGATTGTATCTACTGGCATGTATAGTGAACTGGGTCTGTAGTATGGTGGGACTCTAAGGGGGCCATACCATAAAAGTGGAAGTGAGAAGAGAAACTAAATTTCCCAGTATCTCAGGAGGAGTCAGAAACTGTAGACCAGGACTCAGATTCAACCATAAGAACTTTGTAAGCTTTGTAACTTTCCCACATTTATTTTTCATTAAAGCTGTTTCTTTATAGTGATTATCTATAAAATAAGAAAATATCCCCTAAAATAAGAAAGATCTGTTTGCATGTCTGCAAAGATAATAGAGAATGGGTAATCTGAGTAAATGACCTCCTCCCATGTACTAGCTAGGCATAGGGGAAGAGAAAAAGACTTCAAATAACTTGCTTCTCTGAAAAGCTGATTCTGTAATAATTAGCTTTTTATGTGCATATGTGCATCAGATAGAAGAACCCCATTTGTGCAGTAAAAGTAACAGAGTGGGAATTCAGATTAAAGTGTACTAGAGTTTAAATAGAGCTGAGAAAGTAGAAATAGCGATTTTAGGCAGCCCTTTCAAAACATTTGACTGGGAACAGAGGGGTATCATTGCAAATATTCTTAGTGGTCTCTCTGTGTAAGTCTGTTATACAAATCTCTACCAGAAGTTCTTGATAAACTTTTTTTTAATGTAAGAATGAATATTTTTTATAATAGTAGTTCCATATTACTTATCTGCTCAAAAATGTAAAATAGCTACCCATAACTCACAAGCAAACATCTGTTTGGTTTAGCTTTTTACTCAAGACCTTTCACAATTCGTAAATACATCCTACTTTTCCTAATTTCTCCCATTGTTCCCCTTGTAAATCTTGTGCTCCAACTGGGCTGGTCCTGTATGTATTTGCTCATACATCTTTTCCATCTTGGAATGGTTTTTCCACATTTCTTCCTCCTCTTTTTCCAGGAAGTCAGCCTTACTATCTCAAGCCCCACAAACTCTTCTTTTTTGGAATTTCAGCAGCACTTCTCATAGATCGCTTTTATTCTTAGTTCCTCACTTTCTACCTCCGACAGATGTGTTATAAGAATGAAGACAATCACCTGATTGTCATTAAACTTGGTGATTCTGTACTTTACTTTGAAAGACTTCAGATTGAAAGAAAATGAAAACTAGGTAGTACGCTGAGAATAGGCTTTTGTAGCAAGTGAAAGCTGATACTTTTTTCTTTTTTCCAAAATTTTCCCTAATACTTTTTAAACCACACCACATGAACAAAAAATATAAAATTAGGGAGGACTCATAATTATTAGTAGGTTCTCTCTGTTTACCTTTGTTTGGAAGTAAGGAGAAATCTTGGTTATTTCTACTTTGTAATATCACTTTGTAATTTTTCAGGAATGCAATAAACTATAGAATTATTATTGTAAGCACATTTTAATTAATTGCTTTTCTCTTTGAAGGTCCAAGGGATGTCCTTCATAGCAGCAGTTCTCATTCTCAATTTGGAAGAGGCGGATGCCTTCATTGCATTTGCAAATCTCCTGAATAAACCATGCCAGCTGGCCTTTTTTCGTGTGGATCACAGCATGGTATGGACATTTGGAAAGGATTGTATTTTCCTTTGACTGTCAGTTTCTGTGGTCTGAATGCCCTTTTAGAGTCAAAAACAATAATTAGAACACTAAGGTAATCTGACCTAAAATAAACTTTTTGCTGAATTTTACTTTTATGAACACTTGACGAAAAGACTCGGAAAGGTGTGCGAAGCAAGATTTTCTGTTAATTTATGATTAAGGATTTAATTTCTCTATTTACAGAGTATACTCTTTAATAATTTTATTGATATTTCTGTCTTTAGATGTTGAAATATTTTGCAACATTTGAAGTATTTTTTGAAGAAAATCTCTCCAAACTATTTCTTCATTTCAAATCTTATAGTCTTACACCAGACATATACTTGATAGACTGGTAAGTCATAACATACATAAAATATAATAATTAAAAGGAAAACAAAGTATAACTTTGCATGTGTTTTAGGAACTAGAGTAAACCTCATGCACAGGATTATACATATAAAAAAACTTTCTTTACAAATAGAAACTCTCACATTTCTGTGGGGAAGCATTTGATTAAGAGTATGGACTCTGGGTTGAAATCAGAATCCCTCAGTTTGTGTTTTAACTCTTATCTTTTTTTTTTTTTTTAAAGCTTTTATTTTTCCTTTTACTCCCCAAAGCCCCCCGTACATAGTTGTGTATTTTTAGTTGTGGGTCCTTCTAGTTGTGGCATGTGGGATGCTGCCTCAGCATGGCTTAGATGAGCAGCGCCATGTCCATGCCCAGGATTTGAACTGGCGAAACCCTGGACCGCCAAGGCAGAGCACATGAACTTAACCACTCGGCCACGGGGCCGGCCCCCAAGACTCTTATCTATAAAATGGAAATGATAATATTGTTTCTGCACCAGGCTTGTTTTTGCCCGCTGCCTAGAAAGCCAAACACCAGGATGATGAGATTGTGGCAGAGAGAGTTTAATCACAAGGCAGCCATGTGAGGAAGTGAGAGCATGAGTCTCAAATCAGCTTCTCCGAAAATAGGGACCCAGGGATATTTATAGGATGGGGGGGCAAGTGGACTGAAATGTGGAGATAAGCGGTTGGAGGTGAGGAGAGGTGGGAGATAGGTGATTGGAGGTGAGGAGAGGTGAGGTAATTGATGATGTGTGCAAGTGTAGTCAGACTCCATGCCTCTTCATAGGATGCATGCTCACAAGATGGTGGTGTGAACATGATCTAAGGTGGAGTTTTTATCCTCTTGACATCAAAAGGTTGCCTCTTGTACATCTGCATGGGCCCAGTTGATGAGTTGGTGATCTAAACCAGCATGGAGTGGACAAAGCGGTTTTTCCTGAAAAGCAGCTCAAACATCCAATACCATGGTGACCCAGGCTCCAGGGAGATGTTATCTATAGGAACCTAGTGGGAGTCTGATAGCATATTGCCTAAACAGCACAGTTAACAATGGGTGGGTAAAACAGCTAAAAACTATAATCAGTAATTGCAAAAAGGAAAAAAAAAAACCTTTAGTTCCTAGCTACTTAATCATCAGTGGCTAACTCTTTGCTAGTTTTAGTCCTTCATATTCTTTGGTATTCCTCATTCTTGAGGGATTTGGGGCTATGACCAGTCTAGCTACTTCCTACTGAATTGGGGCATAGATTTGGGTTAGAGGAATGAAACTGTTTAAGCACTCATTTGGAAATATTCCCTTGTTGCCGGCTTCATGTTGACATTTTTGTATTAGAATTTTGTATCTTGCTCAACAGTTTTGGAACATATGAAAGCACATTTTATAATCAGGTGTCTGACCAGAAGGATAAGAAGTATAGAAAACCCAAATTTCAACAGTCCCTGAAAAACAGACCTAATCCCAGTGGGGCCTCCATCTGATCTCCAGCTGGGGGCAGACATCTGGTCTCAGTTCCTGATAGTCTTTTGTTTTACTGGATATGCAGAGACCACAGCAACGTCCTATACCCTGATCTTTCAGTTGTCATTGATGATGGCTGTCAGCACAGACTCTCTGCCTGGGGGTCATCACATTCCTAAGGAATTCAAAAGAACAAAATTATCAATTTATAGTAGCTGGGAGGATCCATAAAATCTACAGAGCATGCATAGGTTAGTTAGTCAGAAGTCATTGAAAGTTACAATATGATGTCTTTTCTACAATATGGCTTCACTTATGTCAACCTTGTGTGGAGCCTGGTATCAATATCTATATCTTGAGTTGCAGTGGAGGTATTTTACATGGATTATCTCATTCAATGCCTGGTACATACTAAGCTCTCAGAAATAATTAATTGCTATTCCTTTATTATTCTTAACACAAGGGCCTATGATAGTTATGATAGTGTTTTTTACTGAGGGCTTTTTTCCCCTAAGGCTTTATCCAGCTTTCTGGCAGAGGAATGATGCCTTATTTAGGTGCAAATGTCTTTTTTCAACTTTCTGATTCCAGCTCTTGTGTTTTAACTTGGAGGGTTTGCCTAGGGCTCTGCGAACAGTAGCCAGTTGATTATAGAATGGGGAGTTAATTTTGCGGAAGAGGTAGAGAATTGTTCTTAAGATAGGTTGTTAAGTGTAATATGAAATACTTAAACCTTAAATCCTAATCATTCAAAATCAGTGGGTTTAGTATAAATGATTAAATTTTAATATAGAAAAATAAATAATGGCATTGATCAAATGTGATATCTTCTCAGTTGTTTGGGGCTCTTTTGTTTGGACTTTTCAAAAAACTAAGTCATTTTTCAATGTATTCTCTTCCATTCTCACTAGGAACATTAGAGTTCCTTTGGGAAGGACCCAAGATAAAAGGGAGAAGAAGGGTTTTCTATCATAGGACCCAGGGGACCAAAATCAAATACTAAATCTGTAAAGAAGGGAGAAAAAACCCCAATTGTCAGTCTTGAGGATTGTGAACATGAGGCAAATCTGGATCACAATTGATATAGGGAACAGGTTGGAACTAATAATGAGTACTGTGTATAAGAAATTGCCTAGGCATTGCTGGTACCCTTTCTCATTTTATAATTTTTCAATTTTTAATTTTTTTTATTGAGGTAACATTGATTTATCCCTTTCTCATTTTGAACACTGAATTAATATTCTCTGTACTGCCAAGAGTATGCTTTTTGTTATGCAATTAAATATGTGTTTATAATTTAAGAAGTAGACATGGATTTTTGTTTCACTGCCTTTTGAGCTTATTAGCTTATTACATACAAATCCCAGAATCAGTTATGCAAGAAAAAAGAGGAATAAATAAATGGCAGTGCTAAAGGGTATTTTTTTTTTTTTTTTGGTGGGAAAGTCTTTAGTTCCCTTCCTCAAGTTTCATCAGCACTACCTCAAGTAAACACAGTCTGTGTAAAAAGTCTGTACTTTCTGTGCCAAGGCAACTTCAAGAGAAGTTTTCTAGCACCTGCTCTCCCTACTTCCCCAACCAGAATGCCACCCCGAAGCACCACTGGGTAAGGAATTACATGATCAGACATTGTCAGAAAGGATGGGAAACCTTTTGGTGATTCTGTTGCAGGAGAAGTATTAAGTAAAGTTTGGTGAAGGGAAAAAAAAAACTGGATGTTTGTGGAAAGAGAAGAGAAAAGAGAGAAGTCAGACTTTCTGGTTTGTGTTTAGGTTACTAAAAGATGGTACTTGGGTTCCTCATACAATAATAATAGGTAACTTTCATTGAGCATTTCTTATGTGCCGGGCACTGTTCTAAACACTTTACATTTATTAACTTCTTTAATTTTCAGAACAATCTTGAGAGGTAGGTAGTATTATTATCTTTTGTTTACTAATGAAGCTGAAGTATGGCAAAGATAAATATCTTGCTCAAGGTAACAAAACTAATAAGTTGCAAATCTTAAGAATCAGACTCAGGCATTCTGGTTTCACAGCGCATACCCTGAACCAGAGGCTCTTTTGCTACTCTAGTTTGTAGTAGGCTGTATCTCTATGTAAGGTTGTAAATTAACATAATGATGTTATTTATGACTTAATTTCCCATTACTCAAGTTCTTTGAGGGAAGAAACTATATTTTATTGGCCTTTTATCCCTAATTAAACACTATTCTTTTCTAGAAATGCTTAATGAGTAAATGAATCAATGAATGAAAAGTTTCAATGAGTATTTTCCCCCCTAATTTTAGGATCTTCACACTATATAGCAAATCACTACCACTTGATCTGGCCTGTCGAGTCTGGGATGTATTTTGCAGAGATGGGGAGGAATTTTTATTTAGGACTGGATTAGGAATCCTCCGATTATATGAAGATATTCTTCTGCAGATGGACTTTATTCATATAGCACAGTTTCTAACTAAATTGCCAGAAGATATCACATCAGAAAAGCTGTTCAGCTGTATTGCAGCCATTCAGATGCAGAATAGCACCAAAAAATGGACTCAGGTAGAGTGACATTTTCTTCCCTCTTAACAAATGTGTTAAAACAATCAGTTGACTTGTAAAAAAAAGTTATGAATTTCTCAAATGTTAACGCTTAAATTTAAAAAATATATTTAAAAAATAATTTTTGACTTTGAAAAGAAAACCAGATTGTTCCTCTCTGACTGATCTAGATCCATGGCTGTATTTTTATGTGAGTCCAGAGTAGTTAATGAGCTTAGTGAAGTACAACCTACAATTGTCGTGTATTTGCCAGATCCATTATATAATTATTTTGGTCTTTCAGATAGACAACAGTTGTATTTAACACCTGCTGTATATTGAAGGTTTGCAATAGAAAGATTATAATGTATGATCCTGGCTTTTTCGATGCTTAGTCTTATTAGGGAGGCAAACGTATTGGCAGTCTAAAGTTAAGTGACATAAAAGATGGCATTACCTCTTGCTCCATGAATAAATAGACAGTAGGCATTAAAAGCTCACAGTTTTATTGCTTATGAAAATGAAAATGTAAGAATATTGGTCCAGAAAATATTCTGTTACCAAATAGTAATTTCAGAATATTTGGCAAGTGATGAAAACTGGAATGTAATTACATACCATAAAATTGGGTTGAAACAAACAAGAGGATTTGAGAATGGCAGTCTTTCAGGGGACAGAGTTAAGTATACTAAAGCTGTTTCATATTAATAAACTATAGTTATTTAAATCTCTTTAATCTGTGCAGTAGTTTTTTGAAGATTAATCTTTACTTTATATAATTTCCAGGTCTTTTCATCTGTAATGAAGGATATTAAAGAAGGAGACAAGAATAATAGTCCTGCTCTGAAAAGCTAATCTTCAAAATTAACAGACTAATTGAAATATAAAAAATTTTTTTGATAAATGTTTTTTTTTCCTATGTAAAAAGCATGGAAGAAAATGGAGAAATCTAAAAGAATCAAGACATGGAAAACTACTGATTTTGAATTCCATGGCTGAAGTAAATGAAATGAATAACCTACTGACAGTATTAATAAAAAAGTATTTTGTAGGGAGAGCCATTTTAAAAAAGAAAAAGTTTAAATGGCTAGTACATACTCCATAATTTGGAGTAAACAAGTTTAATGCAATAAATTTTTTTAACAGCTTTGGAGATACTTCGGATTTTTACAACATCTTTTCTTTTTTAACAGTTACCATAAAGGCACTTTGGAGGTCAGAGAATGATTGTTAAATACTACTTTAAGTTCCAAAATACTGTTTGAAATAAACACCTTAGTACATACAGGTATTATCTCCAGTTCCAACCTTTTGAAGATATTGTAGACCAAGAATAAGTAACTTTGATTGTAAATTATTTAAGTCACTGAAGTTGTTGTTGATCTTCATTCACAGACTGGGGCAAGTTTGGGTTATCTGGGAACTGGAAATATTGGTGGAAGATTGTTTAGCATTTGTTTAGGTGTTTTTCTACAGTATCATGTCTATTTGTTTTTGAAGAGAAATTATTTCTTTTCCTTAAGGAATTCCTATCCCTGAAAGAATTTTAGCCTTTCTGTTTCTTGTCTAAGAAATGGTTCATCTAGTAATTTAAGACTCTAACTGGTAGAAGGAGAGTTCTTTGCACTTTAGTAGACTGATGACTTGATTTTGGGAGTAAGTCCATAAATATAAATGAGATTTTTCACTGATAAGGGTAAAAAGTTATGAATTCTAAGAGTTCTTAAATAGCGTGCTACTTGGCAAGACTAAATTTTTTAGTTAAAATTCCTTTACTGTCTGTAGAAACAAAATTTGTTAATTCCAGTTTGAAATTTGAAATCTTAATATGTAGCAAAGTCCATGATTTGTTAAAAACACTGTGTATAATTTTCTAATCAATGGAAATAAGAGTAAAAGAAAAAGATGAAATTAACTTTTTTCTAATGAGCCTAATTTTGATGATATAGTGGATAAAGTAATTATTAATTATTGATAAATTGACATTAAATTTATTATAATATGTTTAATTCTTTAACCTAAAATAAATCACTTGAGTATTATGAGTGGTATCTGTATAACATGTTATTTGGTTAGTAATTAGATTTATAGTGTGCTTTTTTGTTGCAGTTTGGTTTGAAACAACACTTAAGCACACTATTTGTGTTAGTGGTATATAGTCTTCAAACTAACAAGCCTCAGAACCTTGTTAGTATAGTGACTGCCTCTTTAGAAGTATGGGACCAGATGGTACCCATATATTTTTACCCCATGGGTCATTCTAGCCTAGGGACCACTAGTGGAACCCTTTGAAGTTAACTCCTGTCATAGGAGCTTGCTTAGTGGAAACTGGTAGTATAGTAAAATATTGAAGGAGCACCCAGGGTCTTAATCGGTTTTAGAATGACATTTTAACTCTGGTAGCTACTTCCTTGGTATTGGTGGCCCTGATAGAGGGAATGTAACACCTGGCAGTAATCTCACTGAGGTTATACTACTGGCCTAAATTTAATCTTACCTTTGTGTATTTGTTTCCTGAGTTGAATCTAAGTTACTGTATTTCTTTTTCTTACTTTTATTATTGTACAGTTTCTTTACTTTTCAAGTATGATTGTGTATATAAAATGTAAATACAAGGAATTCACTAAAAACCACTGTTAACAGTTATTGTGTAAATAAAACTTGTAAGCAGAGTAATTACTTGAAATGAGTCTTCCTTACTTTGGGGATATCTGGTTTATTTAACCACATTTAGAAGAAAAAAGGAATAAACGTTTTTTTTTTGCCAAATTTCTCTTCCAAGGGATGCACTAGGCCTTCAGTCTCTTGAGACTAACAACTGGCAGCTAAAATATTGTATCTTCCCTTGAACCTCCTATACAGGCAATACGGGGTTATTCACATGGTCAGTGTATGACAATTTATTTGGTCAATTAAAAAATAATTTTTCCTGGGGCCGGCCCAGTGGCACAGCGGTTAAGTTTGCATGTTCTGCTTCTCGGCGGCCTGGGGTTCATTGGTTCGGATCTCGGGTGCAGACATGGCACCGTTTGGCAAAAACCATGCTATGGTAGGCATCCCATGTATAAAGTAGAGGAAGATGGGCATGGATGTTAGCTCAGGGACAGTCGTCTTCAGCAAAAAGAGGAGGATTGGCAGTAGTTAGCTCAGGGCTAATCTTCCTCAAAAATAAAATAACTTTTCCTAGGGGCCAGCCCAGTGGCACAGCAGTTAAGTTTGCACACTCTGCTTTGGTGGTTCACCACTTCAGATCTTGGGTGCAGACCCACGCACTGCTTGGTCAAGCCATGCTGTGGCAAGCATCTCACATATAAAGTAGAGGAAGATGGGATGGGCACGAATGTTAGCTCAGGGCCAGTCTTCCTCATCAGAAAAAAAAGAGGAGGATTTGCAGCAGATGTTAGCTCAGGACTAACCTTTCTCAAAAAACAAAAAGTAACTTTTCCTAAAATCTTCAAGATAAATGTGAAATAATATGGTGTTTCATTTGTTTGTCTACCTTATATATATCTCACTTCATTGTCCTTTTAGCCCAGGTCTACATTGTCTTATTTAAATGCTACTAGAAGACTCCAGTAACTAGCATAATTTTCCTAAAGTCATAGAATATAGTCATAGTTTTTGCTGATTCTTTTTACATCGATGACCTTCATATGATGTTATTGGTTTGAGCATATTTGTTTGACTTTACAAAAGTTAGTGGCATTTGCAAAAGGGCATTGAGATTTTCAAAGCCTTTGACTTCAGGATAACAGTTTTCATTGTAGCTTAGGAATTAATGTTATTTTTACAACTTTTTAGAGTCTACACTGTTGGAGGGTATAATTCTAAAGCTTATGATCATGGAATAATTTATGTTACTTTATGATGCCATATGGCTTATTTTGATTTTTCATTTCCTATTTTCGTTTGGATAAGAAAATTATTTTGTATTCCATGAGCATATTCAGACAGCAGAGATTGGTATAAAAGAGGCAAAACACATGTGAGGTAGCATTGGAAACTCAGGTTTTAATTTGCCTTGACTAGTTAACATCTATAGAATCAGAAAACAAAGTCTTCCCTCTGGCAGAGAAAGTGATTTTTGTATTGAATTCATATTACTTTGATATTGTCAAAGCAGTGTCCAAAATATGAATTCCCAAATGTAGTAAAACTACATTAATTAGAACTTCACTGCTTTCATAACATGTAAAAATGAAAATTAAATGGAAGTTTTAGAAAGATTTCAGGAAAATTAGCCACTTCAGAGAGAGAACGAAGCCTTGCCCTTTAAAAATATTGTTTGCTTACTAACAGTGTAATTGCAGTAGAAGTGAGCTACTTGGTACTTTGAATGAATGCAGCAACACTTGTTAAGCTGTGATTATGAGCCAAGCACTGCCTCTTAACATTTTGATAGATTACCTCAATTTACAAGTCTTGCTAAATTAGCAAAATTGCATTTCTTTCCAAACATTCTACCATTCACATTGATCTTCCCTCAGTTCCAATTAATGAGGTTTTATCATGTGCATTTTGTTTTTTGGGTTGGGTTTATTTTCTAATAAACACCAGGAGGAAATTTGACTTTAGACACTTTTGCAATACAATTTTTTTTAATCTGTTAAATATTTAAGTAAACAATACTTTTTTTTTTTTTGAGGAAGATTAGCCCTGAGCTAACTACTGCCAATCCTCCTCTTTTTGCTGAGGAAGATTGGCCCTGAGCTAACATCCATGCCCATCTTTCTCTACTTTATACGTGGGACGCCTATCACAGCATGGCTTTTGCCAAGCGGTGCCATGTCCGCACCGGGATCTGAACCCGCGAACCCGGGGCTGCCAAGAAGCGGAACGTGGGAACTTAACTGCTGCGCCACCAGGCGGTCCCTTAAGTAAAAAAAAACTTTGATACTGGCCCTGATAGCAGTTCCTCCACATTAAACCCAGCACATATGGGGCTGAAGCCAAAACACTCATTCCCTGTTTACCCCCTGGCTTCCTGGTTCCAGAATCCACTATCCCCACTATCTGCCATGGAGACAAACAGCCAACGTGGCCCACCTGCAAATTCCCTTATCATCCTTCTTCCTGTAAGCAGCCTCCCAAGGCCAAAAGCAGGCTGGTGGGAAGGCTCTGACCAGCAAGGTCACTGACTCCCTGCCCCTGTCTACAAACAGCCACATTTCTCACAAACCTTGCCTCCCATCTTTTGGGAAGACAAGACAAAACAAGACAAATTTGAGGACTCACTCTCGTGTCCTGGCTGATACCATCCGAAATAAAAACCCTTTTCTTGCCATAAGCCTGGTGTTCCAGTTTTATTTGGCCCCTCTTCTGTGGCGGGTAGGGAACCTATGTTTGTAGGCACTAACACTTTCATTATTTTATTTAAGGTAAAATCACTTTTGTACTATTGCAGTGTACTTGGAAAATTATTTTTGTAATAAAATGTAAATGATTAATATAGACTTGGAGTATACAAAATTGACAACAATGGGAATATATATGTTCTCATTTTTCATCTTCAGGCATACGATGAAATGATATACACAATGGTATTATAAAGGCAGAAAGTGAAGTTTCCAATTTTCTTGGTCTAGGCAATATCGATAACCAGTGTTGTAAGTAGATAATGTATTTTGATTATCACATAAATCCAAAGGCTTTTAATTTTAGCATCTAAATTCTTAAGAAATTTTGAAAGGGAAGTATTGATTAAAACCTTGTAGATTGTACAAGGCTTTGAATGTTGTGTTTGGACTTTAAAGTAAGAAGATAAATTGGAAAGTGAATGATAGGGTTTGTTCTATAATTAAACCAAGTGATTTTTAAATAAATTGTGGTGCAATAAGGTAATTTCTCGTTACTTTGTTATAATATTTCTTCTGATTTGATTTTTAAACCCACTTATGTGAGCCCTTGAAAAAGTAAATAATTCTCATCCCTTTGATTAGACTATGTGTAAAGCAAATCCTATCATTTCCTTGCTCAAGACCCTCTAGTGGCATTCCTCATAATAAAATCCAAACTCTGGGGCCAGCCTGTTGGCACAGTGGTTAAGTTCACATGTTCCACTTTGGCAGCTGGGGGTTCACCAGTTTGGATCCCTGGTGTGGACCTATGCACCACCTGTCAAGCCGTGCTGTGGCAGGCGTCCACATATAAACTGGAGAAAGAAGAGCATGGATGTTAGCTCAGGGCCAGTCTTCCTCAGCAAAAAGAGGAGGATTGGTGGCAGATGTTAGTTCAGGGCTAATCTCCCTAAAAAAAAAGAAAAATCCCAAACTCTTTACCCTGCTCTACAAGGTCCTGTGTGTTGTGGTCTCTGCCTATCTACAATTTCAACCACTAAGCCTCATTAACGCCACTGTAGACCTAATGGATTTCTTGCCATTTCTCAATCTGCCAAACTGCTATCTACCTAAGGGCTTTTCCTCTTGCTGTTCCCTCTGAAATGTTCCTTGCCTCAGTCTTTGTATGGCTTATATTAGCTTTTCATTCAGATCCCTGCTCAATGTCACTTCCTCAGAATCGGACTTTTCTCTAAATATCCATCCTCTGTCATTCTCGGGACCTTACTCTGCTTCGTATTTCTTTTTTTTTTTTTTTAAAGATTTTATTTTTTCCTTTTTCTCCCCAAAGCCGCCTGGTACATAGTTGTATATTCTTAGTTGTGGGTCCTTCTAGTTGTGGCATGTGGGACGTCGCCTCAGCGTCACTTGATGAGCAGTGCCATGTCTGCGCCCAGGATCGGAACCGAGGAATCACTGGGCCGCCTGCAGCGGAGTGCGCGAACTTAACCACTTGGCCACGCGGCCGGCCCCTCATATTTCTTTATAGTACCTATTACTTATCACTGGCTCACATTGTTTTATATAGTTGTTTGTCTATTGTTTCCACTACAGTGTAAACTCTGAGGTCAGAAACATTGTCTTTTTTTTTTTTTTTTTACCACTGATTGCTAGTGCCCAAAATAGTGCTTAGCACTACCTGTGATATATATGGATGAGTAGATTACTTTTATATGGGGCCATTCCTCAGTGAACTTATCTTTCATTTAAAATATTTCTATTAGATTATGCAATTAGCTAGAAACAACTCAAATTATTTCTGGCTTACTCAGAAAGTTCACCATTTAAATGTTGAGTAGAAGATAATGAACTAGTAGAGGTCAGAAATAGGAATATTGGGGGTCAGAAAAAATAAGGGACCATAAAAGAGTGATTGATAGTGTCATGTGGCAGTGAGGTTGAGATGAGGACTGAGATGTCCACTAAATTTAGCAACATGTAGGTCATTGATTTCCTCACTTTAGTGTGGGCTGAGTGCAGTAGCCAGACAAATGGTTGAAGAATCAGTGGGAGGCAAGGAAATTAAAGATAGCTAAGTTAGCTATAAAGGGAAAGAGAGAATAGATAATGGTTGTAAAAAAAGAGATTGCCTCCTTCCTTTTAAGATGGGAGAGATGTAAGTAAGTACTAATGGAAAGTTTTCAGTAGAGGTGTAAGAAAGAATGGGATAATGTGTAATCTAAGATTCCCGAATAGGCTGCCAGGAGTTGGATCCAGAGTATAGCACGAGGTAAGGTGGAAAAGGTGTTCAGCTGCAGGTAGGTTTGTGTAAATATGGTCTTGGGAATCTGAAAGGGGAGTTCTGTTTTGTAGCTCTTGTTTACTTTGTGAGGTAGGCAGGAAGTGGGGCCATCTAAGTGTAAGCAAGAGGGAACACTGATTTTGTTTTTTGATTTTTGTTTGTTTTTTGTTTACTTCTATGATTGGGTAGATGGTGAATCCATTAATATGAAAAGGATTCTAGAAGAAGAAGACATTTTGTGTGGGTAAGGAAACAAAAGAATGACTTGTGACATCTTACTTAGAAGAAAATATCAGGGGCTGGCGGTGTTGCAGCCGTTAAATTGGCACGTTCCACTTCGGTGGCCTGAGGTTTGCTGGTTCGGATCCTGGGTGAGGACATGGCACCGCTTGGTAAGCCATGCTGTGGTAGGCGTCCCACATATGAAGTAGAGAAAGATGGGCACAGATGTTAGCTCAGGGCCAGTCTTCCTCAGCTAAAAAAAAAGAGGATTGGCAGCAGATGTTAGCTCAGGGCTAATCTTCCTCAAAAAAAAAGAAATCAGTGCCTCATCTGGACGGACTACTTCTGACTTTGTCACACCCCTTGCCAGCTCTGCTTCAATCATACTGGCCTTCTGATACTCAGACATGCCCAAGTTTATTCCTGCCTTAGTCTCTTTGCACTAGCTCTAGCTTCTGCTTGGAATATTCTTCCCCTGGGCAAGCTGGCTGCTTCACTGCTTAAATGTGTCACTTCCTCCGATACCTGACTACCCAGTCTATAACTAGTCAGTTCCTCTCACACGACTCTATTCTAATATTTTGCAAATTACTTCTCACATCCCCCTCCCACACACACTTATTTGCCACAACCCCTGGAATTTAAGTTCCATATCAACAGGGATCTTGTCTGTCTTGTCTATTGCTGTACAGCTCATAGAAAAGTTCCCCGTACCCAGAAGACATTTAAATGTAGGCCCTTAAATAAGAATGAATGAACAAAACTTTTCACAGCCATTCTGAGGGAAGGTCTGCCCAATGGAAGACATGGGTCAGGAAATGCACCAGTGTACTTATATTAACAAGTATGGGGCCAGATGTTAGATGAGATGTCTGTTCCTTGCGAATCAGATGAAATTGCCTTGAACTCCATCTCGTGTGTGTTGGACAAATCTTCATCACTGAGGATTTAGAAGGGAAGTTGTCAGCCTTAAGCTGATCATCGAAGGCTGTAGAGCAGATGCTACAAGAAACAAAGTGCACAGAGAAAAGCAACAGATGGAGGAAAGATTTTGGGAGGTGGGCCACAATTGAGTTCAAAAGAAGGAAGAGGGAAGTTTTTCAATACATTTGGGGGAAAACCTGTAAAAAGCCGTGTTTCAAACGTTAAAGAGAAAAATTTTGGAGGATAGTTTCGTGAAGGTTAAAAATTTTACGTATAGTGAGACTGATAGCTATTGTCTTTGATTAGAAAGAGGTATGATTTAAGAGCTGAGACTACACTTTATCTCAAAATAATACTGAACTAGGAGTCAAAAGACTTAGGTTTGACTCCTGTTCTATCACAGTGACTGTTGGCTTCTGAGCAAGTCAATTTATCCTTTCTGAGCATGTTTTCTCACTATAGTGCAGGAATAAAAATCTGCTCTGCTAATCTCGGTGTTGTAATGAAGGTTGCTGAAGACGGTTATGATGCATGTGCAATGTAAACCCTTAAGATTTTGTACAAATACAATTATTAAAGTTGTTGGAGTCAGAAATGAGGGAAATAGGTGGTTACATGGCAGGTACACCATAAATTCTGAGGTGGGGGGACGACACAGGAACTTTTTGAAAGGGACTGCAAGACAAGAAAGGGTGGAATTGAAGGCTGAAGGGAAAACTAGAGACAAGAAAAGCCCTGCCTCTTCCTTCAGGTGCCCACTTTACTGGTCTGCGGAATTCCTCAATCTTACCTCCCTTCTACTGGCCATTCCGCTCCTTTAAAACTGCATTCGGTTTTCCCTTATCCTCAACTTTTTAAAACTCTATCATAATCTTAATATTTCTCTCTCTCTCATTCCACCCATAAAAAAAGCCCTCTTCTGGGTCATTTCGGGGAATATTCACTCAAAACGTGAGCTACGCACTGCGGCTCGCAGGCGAGGCTGGCAGTATTCGCTTCCGACATCCTCACCTGGATACTCATACATCTTTCTACCTAAAGGATCATCGCTTGGCGGATTTAATCACATCAGCCAGTGCGTGAAGGTGCCCTGCAAACTCTTAAGAGCGCTCCTACAGTATTTCGTAGTTCGGACCTATCATCCAACACGCGAGGAAACGGGGCCCTCCACGGCAGGCAGGCTCGCCCGGTATCCCAGCGCTGGTTAAAGGCCGACTTCTGCAGCGCAACCCCGAAACACAAGCCCAGGTGAAAGCTCACCGTTTCGGACGAGCACCAAACTGCGCCAAATCTCGCGCCTCCGGGACTCGGGGGCGGGGCGGGTAGCACGAAGTATCGCGAGATGACGGCGTTTTCCCGCGAAAGAGAAGCGCGCGTTTTTCTCTGGCCGGGGATTTGGTGAGAAGACTCGGACCGGCAGCCGCTGTGAGGATATCGCGCGCGGTGTTGCAGGCGCTGAGACCAAGGGACCTGGTTCTAGAGTGTGTGTTTAGCCATGCCGGCACAGCGGCCCGCGAGCAGCGGCGGTGAGTGACAAGAACCTTCTTCCGGGCACGGGCGGCGGCGTCCCGGGCCGGGGGGGTGCAGCATGGAGGCTGCAGCCGAGCTTCAGGGGAAGAGCCGACCCCGGGCAGAGCCTGAGGAGGGAAGGAAGCTGTGGAGAGGGCGTGGAGGACTCCCGGAATGGCACATACGTGCGTGATGGAAGAGATTTTACTCAGGGGAGCTGCATTTTCCTCAGCATCCCGGTTTGTGAACGGGTCCAGGCAGCTTAGTGACGTTGGGAAGACCTAGGATGTCTTCTGAGAGGTGATGCTGGCGTCTCCGTGGGTCTTTTGCCTCAGATGCATGTGGGAAGAGGAGGAAGATTGTTTAATGTGGGAGTTGAGTAATTGGCAGTTTTCTAAAAGTGCAGTTTAAAAGCCTTCTGCCCTCTTAGGGTCCCTGGCTCCAGATGTGGCTGAGCGAGTGGAGCCCGCCGTGATTACCCCAGCCATGCTAGAAGAGGAGGAACAGCTTGAGGCTGCCGGACTTGAGAGGGAGCGGAAGATGCTAGAAAAGGTAATTTAGGAATCAAGTTCATCGTCGTTAGAGCCGGGAGTAACCTGCTGCTTCCTGGGAGGTGTGGTTTGTGTTCCTAGGTTGACTAGTCTGGTGTTTTCATAAACCTGGAAACGGGCTTTCTTTTTTATCTGTCTGTGTGTTTACAGATGCTATCTTTGAGAAACCTTCGCACGTGCTTTGAGTGATGCCTCTAGGAGATGGAGTCTTAACTCTATAAAGTGGCCTCATCTCTCTTTTAAGTGAGCATCTCAAATTGCTTGTTCAGCTATTATAATTCTTCCAATGTCGGTAGTGAATCCTCTCTAGTAAATTCTCTCAGTGGTGTTTTCCACCTAAGTGATCAACTTGCTTTTTGTTTTCTTGGTTTCTTGGGCTAATGCTAAATAAGATTCCTTTAGGTAAAACTTGGTGTACTTTTTTTGATGATAAGTTATTGTGGTTTTCTTGCACAGAGTATCTAGTTTGTAGATTACTAAAAGTAATTTTTAACTGCTTGAAAATTCAATTCTTAAGTATACTTCACCTCAGTAATCAAGTCCTACCCTGCTGCTTAATTATTGGGTGTAAAAGAGAAAGAATGATGCCATCGGCTAGTAGGTACTACCTACTAAGTGACTTTTTTTTGATAATATATTTATCCTCAATATTATGATGACATAGGTACTTTTGAAATCTTTTACATATGAGGAAACTGAGGCAGTTGGGGGTCACACGCTAATGAACTCAAATTTGAACTCCACCGGTCGCCAGAGTTCTTGTCCTTAACCCTATACCTCTCTAAGGAAATATACATTGAATAATATGATGCAGTTACATATCCTAGAACTTAAAATAGCCATTTCTAATTCATTTTCAGTCCTTCCGTGAATAAAGCGTAGAGCTCTTTTCAGTCCTTCTGACACAAAGGTGTAATATGCTAAAAATCTGGTAGTATTGTCATCTGTTGTCGTTACATTGCTTTTTTGTAGAGGTATTAAAAGAATTTATTAATTTTTGCCCTTGACACTTTTAGTTATTCCCTAGGTGACTGGAGAGAATTCTAAGAGTTAAGTCTCTTCCTACCTGTCTTTGGAGGCCAAAAACTCACTATGCAAAAGTAAAGATTCCTTTTCTTTTTGGGAGAATACTGTATTTATGGGCATATATTTAGAAGTACTTAAGAGAGGTAGAGCCAGCTTAAGTTCCTTAATGGGAAGCATTTACTTTCCTTTAGGAGACTTTAAGTTTTGTGAAGAGCCTGGAGAACTACTTTGACATTCATTTGCTGCAGTTATCTTCTTTGGCTTTTTACCTGCATTTGCTTTTGAAAGAAGTCATTGTTAGTCTAGAAGAGTAGCATTCGTGTATATGTAGTGGGGGAGGGGAAAAGGTAAGAGTTGGGAGATTTCTTGGAGAGGTAAAAGGAAAATAGTTCATATTGTGTAGACTGAAATATAACTCCCCTCCTCCTCATCGCCTAAATCTTAGAGTTGGTGATGGGAGAGATAATGGGGTAGACAGTGGGGAATTGGTGCTGTTGGTGTCCATTGGCATACTCTTTCACTCTAGTCGTCAAGAGATGCTCCTTGCCAGGCACTCAGTGCTTTCCACAGATGGAGCTACAATTTACCTTAATAAAACAAACAATAAAATTGTTAAGTCAAGAAAGAGTAATGATAAATAAGATTTACTACAAAATTATTTTGAAATAGGGAAGATTGGGTTTAAAGGTTAAACATTAGCATAGTATTAATTATGTTAATTATAAATTATTGTTCCATGATGGCATCTTAAAACTTTAATTACTTAAAAAATTATGCTAATTTATCCTGAACAGAATTTAAGGTAGCAGATATATCTAAATTAAGTCCAGAATATTTTAGCTAAAGTTTTAAACAGATTAAGAAAGTTAAAAATTTAAGAATTCAAGGGGCTGGCCCCGTGGCCGAGTGGTTAAGTTCGCGCTCTCCGCTACAGGCGGCCCAGTGTTTCGTTGGTTCGAATCCTGGGCGCGAACATGGCACTGCTCATCAAACCACGCTGAGGCAGCGTCCCACATGCCACAACTCCCACATGCCACAACTGGAAGGACCCATAGCAAAGAATATACAACTATGTACCTGGGGGCTTTGGGGAGAAAAAGGAAAAAATAAAAAAAACTTAAAAAAGAAAAACTTAAGAATTCATCTTTATGAAGTCTAATTTTATATCCCCATTTATAATATCTGCCTCATTCGTTGACTGCCAGGTATAATCGCAGAAGTATAGTGGTAATGATAAAAGAAAGGCTGTCCTAAAAGAACTGAAAATACAGTCTGATAAGATGTTAACAGATTATCTGCACAGTAGGATTATGGGTGATTTTTTTTTAATATTTAATTTTTCTGTAATGCACATGTGTCACTTTAGACTTATTCTTAGACATCTTATTGTCAGTGTTTTGTAATAGAAAAGCAGTTTATTTTGGAAGAAAAACTAGAGAGAGGACATAAGATCTAGGAAATAGAAGCCAACATACAATGGTGTCTGAGTTGCAAAGTCAGTCCTTAACCACTAAATTAAACTTAATTAGATTATGCTAACTTTAGCCCATGCGAGTGTGTGCATGGACACACACACGCACACCCTTACTCTGTCTCAGGAGTGGCGTTGCTGGTTGGTGAGGTTTGCATGTATTTGGCTTTAGTAGATGAATTTAGCTCTCACTTGACTCTCTTCAACCCACTTGATGCTTTCCTTTGAATTCAGATTATACTAGGTTGGCAAATTATGAACTGGAGTTGGCCTGTGCTTAGTTATGTAAGTAAAATGTCATTGGAACACAACGACGCCCATTTGTTTACATATTGTCTATGACCCCTCTTATCCAAGAAAAAAAGCAGAATTGTATATTTGCAGTACAAACCATATGATGCTTAAATATTTACCCTTTGGCCCTTTACAGAAAAAGTTTGTGGACCACTGAACTATATTATTTATTTGTTGCTTTTATTTTTTCTATCTTGTACTCTCTGGTATTTTTCTTTTAAAATATTTAACTTTTAGCAATGTGAATTAAGAGAGGATTCCTCCTCAGCCACTAGACTATTGTAGACTCTTAGAAATCACTCAGTAAATAAATCGTGTGTAAAAGTAACATGAAAAGCAACGGTTTGTAATTGGAAGGTATACAGAGGTGAAAGATAAAGCTAAGAGTATGGCAGTATGACAGTAAGAAAGCAAAAAGGTGAGGGGAACACAATACTGAGGTGGAAAGAGATGCTTGTAAGAAATCATCCATAGATTTAGCATGTTGAAGTGTTTTGACAATACACTTTTTAAGTTCTACAAATAGATGTTCTAATCCCTAGCCACTGAGGTTTTTTCAT
Source organism: Equus quagga (assembly GCF_021613505.1). NCBI lineage: Eukaryota > Metazoa > Chordata > Mammalia > Perissodactyla > Equidae > Equus > Equus quagga. The sequence goes on from NC_060268.1 coordinate 150,423,506, forward strand.
TCTAATGCTCTTTTGAATAAAACTGGTATATAAGAATTTTCTTTTCTGAAATCGTTTGCTTGTTTAAAAACATAAATCCACCTTGAATTAAATATTTACTTTCTAACTTTAATTTCAATATTTTAAAAATGGATCCTCAGCTCAGTAGATGCCGGTAACCATATGTCCACTGTCCTAAATTTCAGTATTTTGGTATCCAAACTACATCTTACCAGATTGCCTGTTGAACCCAAGAATCATATTTTTCAGCTATTTGTTCTAGTTTTTGGTTTGGAAAATAAACTATTTTTAGTAAATGAATTTAATATTGTAAACTTTTTTTTTAACTACAGGAAATATATTAAACCTAGAGAGCACTTATCTAGCCATTTTTGTTACACCTTATGCAAAAAAAGTCAGTGTACATCAAGATAACTTAATTACGGGGAAATTTTCTCTTTGGATAGGCTCGCATGTCTTGGGATAGAGAATCCATGGACATTCGGTACCGTAGACTTCAACATTTGCTTGAAAAAAGCAATATCTACTCCAAATTTTTATTGACTAAAATGGAACAGCAACAATTAGAGGTATGTATAGGTGATTGTAATCAATTGATTACAACCAGTAGCTTAAATTTTTTAAAAAGTTTTGTTGAAATATAAATTACATACAATAAAATGAACACATTTTAAAATGTACTATTTGATGAGTTTTGACCAATGTATAGACCTGTATAAATAACCATCAGCACAATCAAGATGAAGAACATTTTCATCACCCCAAAAAGTTCCCTTGTCTCAGTGATCCCCATGCCTGGACCCCGGCAACCACTGATAATCTGTTTTCTGTCACAGCAGATTGGTATTGCTTTTTCTAGAATATTATATAAATGGAATCATATGGTAAGTATTCTTGTGTCTTGCTTCTTTAGCTCAGCATGTTTTTGAGATTTACTTATGTTGTGTCTATTCAATGGGTCATTCTTTTTATCCCTGAGAAGCATTCCATTGTATGAATGTCCCACCATTTATTTTTCTTTTTACCTATTGACTGATTTTTATCCTGTCTAGTGTTTTTTTTTTTCTTTTGGATGCTGGAAATTGTGAATTTTATTTTTCTTAGTCTTTTTTTTCCTAAATTGCTTATTGAAATATGATTGACATAAACTACATACATTTAAAATGTACAGTTTTGTAAGTATTGACATACATACACCCATGAAGCCACTACAATCAGATATAATGAACATCATCATCAACTCGAAAAAATTCTTCCTGCCCCCCCTTTTTTATTGAGGTATAATTGACGTATTAGTTTCAGGTGTACAATGTAATGATTTGATATTTGTATATATTGCAAAATGATACCACAATAAGTTTAGTTAACATTCATCACCATACATGATTACAAATTGTTTTTTTATGAGAACTTTTAAGATTTACCCTCAGCAACTTTCAAATATGCAATATAGTATTATTAACAACAGTTGCCATGCTGTACGTTACATTCCCATGACTGATTTATTTTATAACTGGAAATTTGTACCTTTTGATCCCCTTCACTGCCCGCCCCCCAACCACCAATCTGTTCTCTGTATGTAAGAGTTTGTGTTTTGTTTTTTTTTTAAGACTCCACATATGAGTGAGATCATGTGGTATTTGTTTTTCTCTGACTTACTTCACTTAGCATAATGCCCTTAAGTCCATCCACGTTGTCTTAAATGGCATGATTTCATTCCTTTTTTTAATGGCTAATTTCCTGCCCTCTTCCCTGTTTTTTTCCTGAGGAAGATTCACCCTGAGCTAACATACTGGCCAGTCTTCCTCTGTTTTGCATGTGGGTTGCTGCTACAGCATGGCTGCCAAGTGGTGTGGGTCTGACCCCTGAAACCGAACCCTGGCTGCTGAATCAGAGTGTGCTGAGCTTAAACACTAAACCACTAGGCCATGGGGTCAGCCCCTCCTGCCCCTGTTTAATTCACTCCCATCCCTTATTCCTGTCTTCCCTCATTTCCAGATAGCCACTGACCTGCTTTCTGTTAAAGATTTCATTTACATTTTCTGTTGATGATATGTTCTTTCAGCTTTTATATGTCTGAAAAAGTCTTCGTTTGTCTTCATTTTTTGAAAGATGTTTCTACTGGGTAAAGAATTGTTTTTCTTCACTGCTTCCTTTTCCTTTCCGCCGTCCTCCACCCCCTGCCCTGCCCCCACTCACTACTCTAATGATGTTTCACTGCTTTCCAGCTTACATTGTTTCTGACAAAGCTAAAGTCCTTACCAAGGCCTTACAAGACTGTAAGCAATGTGGCTGCCTCCCTCAACACCATTAACTTTCACGCTTCGTTCTAAGAGTGTTTCCTGCCTTTGGGTCTTTGCCATGGCTGTTCTGTTTGGAACCCTCTTCTCGCAGGATAGCAGCATTGCTTGCTTCATCATCTTCAAGCCTTGGCTTAAACATTTTCTCAGTGAGGCCTGCCCTGACAACCTTAAATAAAGTTGCTACCTGACACCACCTCCGCTCTCACACTCCTGATCCCCTTTACCTTGCTCTGTTCTTCCCATTGCACTTATCTAGAATACTATATAATTTATTATCTACTAGAACGTATGAAAATTTAAAAACTTGTGCAAATTTCGAGACTACAATAAATCCCTGTGTCCCCATCATTCACATGTAACAATTATCAATCAAGATTTTGCTCCATTTGCTAAGTTTTTTTCCTTTGTTGAAATCCCCTTTTAAAGCTTTGTATAGTAAAAAGAAACACAGATGTAGAAAAACAAAACAAATATCAAGCTTAGTGAGTTATTATAAGGCATATACCCTTTTGACCTCCTCTTAGAAATGATTTGAATCCTTTTGTGTCTTGCTTTTAAAGCTTTGTTAGGGTGCATATGGAACAGCTTTTAGTCTAGGAATAACCCGGTCCCTGTACAGAGCACTCTTTTTGATGCCCTGTGTGTTAGGAGGCCTTTCTGCTTTGGATGACAGGAGTGTGAACTGTTCCTGATCCCTTATGAGCACAGGGGATTGTTCCGTCTTCTTTCTAGTGGCTCTTTTCCTGGCCTTGGTGTTGCTACACTCATGCACTGATGGGTACTTAGCCTGAAGACTCGGCCTCAGATCTTCAGAGCTTTCTTTGTGCGCAGCTCTCCTTCTCTGGTGCTTCATCCTGGATATGCTAGCTGCTCTAAGTTTTGTGCTCTGTCTCAACTCAGGGAGACGGTTGAACTCTGTTTGGATTCTCCCTCTATTATTTGCACTTGGAAATTGCCTTTAACCTGGGCAATCAGAAGATTGCCCTCATTTGTTTCCTTTGTCACTGTTACTGTCTTTTGCTGTATGTTGTTTGAAAACCATGGTTTAATTATTTTACCTGGATTTTAGTTGTTTAAGGCAGGAGGGTAAATCTGTTTCTTCTTGCTCTCCAAAGGCTTGAAGTGGAAGTTCTCCATTGTTTTAATTTTTATATAGTTTGTTTGTGAATATAAGTTATTTGAGATGTGTTTTATACTTTGCATTTTCCATTTGTGACATTAAGAAAAAATTATTTTACAGGAACAGAAGAAGAAAGAGAAATTGGAGAGAAAAAAGGAATCTTTAAAAGTTACAAAGGTAATATGTAGTAAGCTGGAATATTTTGTATATGTTACCTTAAATATTAAAGAGATTGTTTTTGACTTTATTGATCATCTATTTAATTTCAACCTTCTTTATCTGATAACCTATCTTTGTTTCAGGTTGCATAGAAATGTAAGATCTGTTTCTCAGTCTTTTAGATATGAAAGGAGAGCTAAAGAATGACCCCTTTCAGTTTCTTATTCTGTGGACTGTTTTTGGTAATAGCAAAATTTTACTTTCTGAACTGGAAAAAATCTGCAACTGTTTTATACCTCATAGCATTTTATTAGTGGCCAGCTCTCTTGGAGCTTGTAATGATTACTCTTTCTCCTTCATGCCTCCAACCTCATGTCAACTTGCAGCTATGACAATAATCTAAATTTGTGTCTTGTGCATAGCTCAGCAGTGGAGCCAAAGTTAGAGCAGAGAGTGTATCTGCTGATATCATTTCAGATAATAGAGCATTCATTTAGACTGAATTCAAATAGCCTGAATTTTAAATGTAATCTTTTTGGGGAATATGTTTTAACATGAGGCTGTTTAATGCCGTATTAATGGGAATTGTATAAAGAACAATTGTGCTAGTGAAAAGAGAAATAATAAAGGCAACATTTATTGAGTACTTACTGTGTGTCAGGTATTAGAACAATAATAAATAAAGTAAATAAGTTTTACTTGTTTTTCTTTATTCTCAAAACAGCCCTCCTAGGTAGAGGTATTTTTATTATCCCCATTTCACATATAAAGAAGCTGATGAAGGAGATACACTTCATCATTATTTGTAGATTCCATATCTACCAGTTAACACTTGCTAAAATTTATTTGAACTTCAGAATCAATACTCCTGTTTTTGTGGTTGTACACAGACATGTGCATGTGCAGAATGGCAAAGAAATTGAGTCTCCCAGTACACAACATTTCCAGCTGAGCTCACAGTAGTGATCTGCTTTATTTAAGCGGTCACACTGCAAAGAAGTATCCTTTTTGTGGTCTGTTTAACGCCACGATTTTTGCATTTGTGCTTTTTGTTGATTTTGCTGTTTAAAGTGGCCCTAGCCACATTGTACTGAAGTGCTGTCTAGTGTTTGTAATGCAGAAGGGCTGTGATGTGCCTCATGAAGGAAATCCATGTTAGATAAGCTTCCTTCAGGTGTGAGTTACAGTGCTGTTGGCCCTGGGTTCAATGTTAATCAACGTGTATATTAACTAAGATGTCTCTAAACAGCAACACACATGAAAAACAGGATTATGTTTTGATTGATGAAAATGTGACCAGAGGCTTACAGGAACCTAAACTTGTATTTCTCCTAGAGGCAGTGATTCACTGGTCACTAATTAAGTATTTGCAGCAACGTTATAGAATATAATTAGTGTGAATGAGAATTGGCTGTAACTTGCTGAAGGTCACATATCTAGTAAATAATAATGCCAGAATTTGAACCCAGGGTTAGTTTCAGACCCCACACTTAACTTCTATACTAAACTGACTTTATTAGGAAATATGAAAATGCTAATAGGCAAAATAGATAGGGTATCTTTAAGTACAATTACCTTGATTCTTAGTGTGGTTAGAGGTGATGTTAAAGTACATGGTAGGTAATTTTGCAACAAAAGCAATTCTTGAAAACTAATATTTGACTCGGTTGCTAGTTCTAAGGACTTATTTTGGGCTTTTGAAGAACATATAATTTTACTGGCTTAACCGTTTACTCCCTGTTCTTCAACCTGTACATTCAAACCATCTTTCACTTTTGTCCAGCTAACTATATACCAGGGTTTTGCTTTTTTTCGCTTTTGTTCTAAAGGTGCCAACCATTAAATTCTACCTACTCCCATCTCGCTAGTCCCTTTTGGTGTTTTCTCTTAATCTGTTACCTTTTTTACTTCATTTTTTTTCTTATTTCTTTGTCATTTTGATTTCATATACATGCTGTCTACCTGTTCTTAATCATCTTTTCCAACTCTTGCTTTGAAACTTTGTTTTTTAACATCTCTTCCTTTTCCTTATTTCCCCTAAAATTTTTTAGTCAGTATTCTCTTTTATTTCTCTTTTTAGTTGTATTTAACTTATAAATTTTACTGAAAATCAGTGCTTCTTCCATACCATACGCATTGAATATCTTTGAGCATAAACGGACAGTTACAGAAGATGTGCATGGTAATTTCAAAATAAAAATGCCTTCTATGTTTAATTTTGAAATTTGTCTTCTTAAATGGAAGAATATTGAGGAAAATAGAGTCTTTGGGAAAAAGTAGAGGGATATGGTTACAAAGAAGTTATTGTAGGGAAATACAGAAAAAGATTACATGTTGGTAGGTATAATGGTATAATATGCACAAAAGAGTTGTGGATGTGGTTCAACTCCAAGGAACATTTACTTAATCAGTACCTTTTAATATGTAATACCATAGAAGTCCTTAGAAAAATAATATTCTAAATCCTTGTTTTATAGGGTAAAAATTCCATTGATGTAAATGAGGAGAATCCAGGTAAATATCCTTGTTCTAGTTTTGAAGAATATGTGTTTGTATTTTTGCTTTAATTACTGTCAAACATAAAATGATTTTTTTTATAGTTATGAGAAAGAAAAGAGGAAGAGAAGATGAATCATACAATATTTCAGAGGTCATGTCAAAAGAGGTAAAAAAAACAAGGGGGAAGGGTACATAAGATTCCATGTTGAGTAACACCTACTGTGGGTTTTGAACCACATTAAAGCTGCATGGATCGCTCTTACTTGCTTTTGAGCCTGTTAAGCGTTTTAGGGAAGAAGATGGTCTTGTCTTCCTGTTTGTTAAAGGAGCATGAGCTTGGCTAATCAGAAATTATAATTTCTTGTAACCTCAAAGCCTTACCTTTAGCAGTTTGATCTTGTTTCTTGTTGAAGACCTTTAAGGAGCTAAAATCATATATTCATTTCTAAAACCAGATTGCTTTTCCACCTTCTCACTTGTTACCTCATAAAATAGAAATTAAAGAGCATCTTCAATTATGACAAACCTTAAATATTCCTTAAGCATATTTTAATTCATTACATTCTTATATTTAAAAAAATTCTATCCTGAGGCCAGCCCTGGTGGCCTAGTGGTTAAGTTCAGTTCACTGTGCTTTGGTGGCCCAGGTTCAATTCCCTTGTGTGGACCTACACCACTCTCTTAGCGGCCGTGCTGTGCTGCCAGCCCACATACTAAAAATTAGAGGAAGATTGGCATGGGTGTTCGCTCAGGGGGAATCTTGCTCAGCAAAAAACCCAAAAAAACTAAACTTATTACCTACTGCATTTTTATTCTAGCTGAAATTCAGGCTCTTTAGGTCTTAATAAAATATAAAATTTCACATAATATTTGTCTTTAGGGATGTGCTCTGATTTTTTTTTTGTTTTCATTTAAAAATAATAATCAGGACCCTTTTCTTTTTAAGGACTGGCACCTGAGCTAACGACTGTTGCCAATCTTTTTCTTTTTTTTAATTTAATTTAATTTTTTGAATTCTTCTCCCCACAGCCCCTCAGTATATAGTTGTATGTTCTAGTTGTGATGTGCCTCTGGTTGTGCTATGTGGGATACTGCCTCAGCATGGCCTGATGCCTGGTGCCATGTAGGTGCCCAGGATTTGAACCAGTGAAACCCTGGGCTGCCGAAGTGGAGCATGTAAGCTTAACCACTCAGCCACAGGCGGGCCCCAGGACCCATTTAATTGATTATGGAACATACTCAGCCTGCAGTTTATTAATGAGATTTATTGAAGTTTAGTTGATTGCTTTATCACTAAATGCAATCACTTAAGTGTAGCTCTTAATATGACTCATGAAATGTTTGTGGCATATCTGCTGTGGGCAAACTCTGTCCTAAGTGGATAAGATCAGTTAGAAAGAAAGGTAAACACTGTCTTTGCCTTAGCCCACATCCAGTGAGAAATATATAGAAGTAAGTAGTCAATTATAATTGGAAAATTGGACGCTATAGAGCATATAGTGAGGCTCTTAAATCAGGCATGAGGTTCATAGTTTTCTTCTGGGAAGTGACATCTAAGTTGAAACTTGAGGGGTAAAAGTTAAATCCTTTAAAGATGGCAGGGAGGTTAATAGGGAAAGAGTTAGGAACAGGGAAAGCAGTAGGAAAGTATTTTAGGAAGAGATAACTTTTGACAAACTTCCAGAGGCAGGAGAGATCCTGGCAAGCTCAAAAAAGTATATTTGGCTCTGGTTTGTATGTAAACGAAAGGGTGGTGAAGGATGAAGCTGTTAGAGGTAAGCAGAGTGAGGAGTTTAATTATGAGGTTTAATTTTTTATAATACTTCATAGGTGGTGGTGTGCTTATGTTTTGATTCATTACAAATTGTTCTCCAAAAAGCTTCACCTTATTTAGTCACTTAAAAACAACTCTTCTAGCAGTTCCCTATATGAAGTACCTTGAGCCTTAGAATATGAATAATCTGTATTTCCCTAATACTTTACATACACGCATGACACATGTATGTGTCTCTCAGCCACTTACTGACATGTCAAGTGCTTTTCCTGCTCATCTTAAATTTGAGGTACGCTTAAAGTTTCTTGAATGTATCATATTATTTTATCCTCTTTGTCCTCTGCACGTGGTATTCTCTCTGCCTGAAATGTCCCCATACTCGGTCTTTAATGTTTATGCGCCTTATGACAGTTTTTTAGGTAATTTGATATAACATAATACTCTCCTACGTCACCAGGTGGCGCTCAGACGTTGCTTATCTCCACACCCTTAGCATCAAGTAGATAACTTCAAAATCAAAACACTTTTATTCTGTATTTTTAATTTATTTGTCTTTTCATCATGCTCCAGATTGCAAACTCATACATCTATTCACAGAGGCCTAAATTGTAAAGTGGGCTGGAGTTGGGACATTTGGGAGTGAATCCTTGAATAACGGGAGAGCCCACACCTTGACTCTAGAGCAGTGTTTGGAAAGCTTTTTCTCTAAAGGGTTGGATGGTATATATTTTTGGCTTTGAGTAGTTTTGTGGGTAACTTAATCAGGCCTGAACTTTGCCATTGTAGCCTGAAAGCAGCCAGAGACAAACTAAACAAATAAGCCTGACTTTTTCCAGCTATTTATAATTGGAAATTACAATAATAATAAATAATATTATATTAAATATAATATATTTAAATTAAGTATATTAAAATATTAAATATATAATTATAATAATATAATTTAATTTATAATTATAATTGGAAATTGACTTATTCCAATTATTTATAAAATCAAGTTGCCAACTAGATTTGGTCCACAGGCTGTGATTTGCCACTCTGTACTAGGAGTGTTGCCATGTGTGAATTGGGACTTAGTCTATTCAGGTAAACTTTGATTAAAAAAAGACAACTGGAAAATTCATGAATAAATATCCCAATTTTTAAGTGTTGCTGAGTAATTCAGAATTTTATAAGACACCGTTGGCTTAATTTTGCTTAGGGTCCACCAGTTTGAGTCGTCTGTATTTTAATTACTTTGAGAACCTTCTCTCCATTTCCTGGCATAAAATCAGAACAGAATAAATGTTTGTTGAGTAAATAATTGAATGAACTACATATATTGTTATTTTGTTTTTGTTTTCTTAATGTTTTAGGAAATTTTGTCTGTGGCTAAAAAAAATAAAAAGGAGAATGAGGTAAGAGATTTATAATAGATACTAAATTAAGGAGTCGTATTTCCTTCCGTAATTATTAGCCCCTTTCTTTTAATCACCAATGTACATTTTTTTCCTCACTAGTTACCCTATTTCATAGCCTTAAAAAAAAAAATACCCATTCACTTCTTTATCCTAACATGATTCTTTCTTATGTATCAACTTTAGGTGTCCTATTGCATGTTTCTTAATGTGTAAATATTAAATTATGGGTCCTTGGGAGTCTAGCAATGATACAAGTGCCTGTAACCGTATGCATATATATGTTCCACAGCTTGTGGACACTATCAGGGATGTTAATCTGGTTGCTGGCCTTAAAGATGTTCTTTGGTTCTGTTTGGGAAGGCTTGATTCCCACCCCACTCCCATTTTATAGAGAGGTTCCTTCTTATCTGAGTATTTACTATCCAAGTCCCTACAAGTACAGGATTTCTTAGGGAAGCAAAAATAATTATAACATGAAAATGTTTACTACGAGATATGAAGTAAATTAATTTACCTATCAAAGATTAATAGGCCCTTGGGAAAATTGATGATTAATTATAAAATCAGAGAGAATCCATTTGGCTTTCATAATTTTGTCCACTATTTATGCCACAAAAGTGCATTGATTTTTGTTCAGCATAAGGGTTAATTTATGATGGAATTATAACCCAACCATGTTAAATGTAAATAAGATTACATGAGCATATTTTAAATAATATTTAGTTGCATTTTTAAAGATAAAGGCATAATCTAATCTTATATCAAGATTTACTGTGGGATTTCCACCTCATTTTATAATATACAATAAATATGCTGTTCTTGTGTTCATTCTGATGAATTTTGACAAATGTATCCATCTATGTAGTCATCATCCAAATCAAGGTATAGAACCTTTCCATTATGGTAAAAGGATCCGTTGTATCTCCAGTCATTTCCCTAACCCCAAACCTAGAGGCAGCTACTTTTTGATTTCTATCACAAACTACTTTTGCCTGATTTTTTAACTTCCATCACAAGCAAGTTTTCATACAAACCAAATAACAATATTTTATTTCCTTCTACTTTTCAGTCAACATGACTGAAGCACATTTATGTTGTTGAGTTTATTACTAGTTGGTTTCTTTTTGTTGCTGAGTAGTATTCCATTGAATGAATGTTATAATTTCTTTATCCATTTTCTTGATGGGCATTTGGATTATTTCTAGTTTGCGACTATGATGAATAAGGCTGCTATGATAATTTGTGTAGAAGTCTTTGTATGGACATGTTTGCATATTTCTTGAGTATGTACCTAGGAATGGAACTGCTGGATCATATGGTAAATGTATGCTGAACTTTATAAAAATGCGTATCTTTTTCCAAAGTGAACACATCGTTTTACTCTTACCAGGAGTGTGGAAAAGTTTCCTTTCTTAGTATTGCTAGTATTTCATGTTGTTAGTCTTTTTAATTTTAGCCATTCTACTGAATGTGAAATGAGTCTTGTGTGGTTTTATTTTGCATTTTCTTAATTTCTAATGATGCAGAGTATATTTTCACATTCTTAATGCCTGTATGTTTTCTTTTATAAAGTTTCTCTTTATTTCTTTTGCCCATTTATTGGGTTGTCTTTTTATTGTTGATATGTAAGATTTCTTTATGTATTCTGGATACATGTTCTTTGTCAGATTTATGTACTATATTTTCTTTCAGTTTGTGGCTTGCCTGCTCATTTTTTTAATGATATCTTTTAATCATAAATTTTAAATTTTGTAATAGCTCAATTTATCACTTTTTTTCCTTTGGGTGATTGGTACTTTTTTGGTCTTGTATAAGAAATCATTGCCTATCACAAGGTTGTCAAAATAGTCTCTGTTTTCTTCTAAAAGCTTTATGGTTCTGGGTTTGATGTTTAAATGTATAACTTTATCACAAAATAATTTTATATATGGAGTGGTGAAACTCAAGGTTCATATTTTTCCACATGAATATGCACTTGTAGCATCACTTATAAGACTGATCATTTATAAGACTTTTCCCTTTAAATTGACTTAATACTCTTTTTCACATTCTTAAAATGGAGTTGTGGACATTGCTAGCCAGTAGAATCTATCATTGGTCATAAGTTGGTCCTGAGTGTCACAAACAGATAAACTGACAGTCCTAAGTGTGATAGAGTAAGTTTTTAAACTACTTTGCCCCTTTCCCTTCAACGAGAGTAGTTACTTAGATGGAAGTAAATGTTTCTATGTTCCTTCAAAGGAAAGTTATTTCTTTTTTAAAACAGACATTCTCCATTATCTTTGTTATTGGTGAAGGAAATTATTAAGAAAATAGTTTAATAGGGCCAGCCTGGTGGCGCAGTGGTTAAGTTCGCATGTTCTGCTTTGGCGGCCCTGGGTTCGCTGGTACAGATCCTGGGTGCAGACCTATGCACTGCTTGTCAAGCCATGCTGTGGCAGGCATCCCACATATAAAGTAGAGAAAGATGGGCACAGAGGTTAGCTCAGGGCTAATCTTCCTCAAAAAGAAAAAACAAAAACGAAAACCTCCAAAAAACAAACAGAAAAAAAGAAAATAGTTTAATAATTCTTGGGTAGCATATTTTAGAGGTTTGGAAGGTTGGTACAATTGTAAAGATCATTTCAAAAGTGTGTGCCTATAATCTATAAGGGTTGTTTTCAGAAGTCGTTTTTCAATGACATTGCATTTGTGAGGGTGTGGAGGTAACTGTCTTTAGGGTTTTATTTAACATATGGTTTTATTTCTCCATAATTAATGGTTATAGGACTGGGTAACTTGTGACGTGTAGTTACATTTTCTGATCAATAGGGGGTTGCAGCATTATGTATCAAACTTCTAATTAAACTTTTTTCTTTATAGGATGAAAGCTCTTCATCTAATCTCTGTGTAGAAGATCTTCAGAGAAACAAAGATTCAAATAGTATAATTAAAGATAGATTGTCTCAAACGGTTAGACAGAATACTAAATTCTTTTTTGACCCAGTTCGGAAATGTAATGGACAACCAGTACCCTTTCAGCAACCAAAACACTTTATAGGAGGGGTGATGCGATGGTACCAAGTGGAAGGCATGGAATGGCTTAGGGTAATGAATTCTCAATTTTAATTCAAGATACTCGTTCATTTTTATTATGATCTATTAATGTAGTGTAACACAACTTGAGTCATTCCTTCCGTGTTTTACTGTTATAAGTACAACAGGCATTTGTGTGTAAATATTTTCTAATTTATTTTCCTAGAGTAAATTTTTAAAAGTAAAAATTATCCTATTCAAGGCTACCAACACATTTATGGCTTTGATAAATGGCTTCCCACCGTCGTTATTATAACTTATTGTATGTTGAATATATCAGTCTCATAATTACCATCTTTAGATGAAAATAAGACATAAACTATAAACTAATTCAATAGGTGTTTATATCAGAGTTTAAATGCAGCATATATTATTTTGCTCAGATGCTTTGGGAAAATGGAATTAATGGCATTTTAGCAGATGAAATGGGATTGGGAAAAACAGTTCAGTGCATTGCTACAATTGCGTTGATGATTCAGAGAGGAGTACCTGGACCTTTTCTTGTCTGTGGCCCTTTGTCTACGCTTCCTAACTGGATGGCTGAATTCCAAAGATTTACACCAGAAGTAAGGCATTTCCTTTCATTAAATATATTACCACTTCAAATGTTTTATTCTGTTTTGTTGGCAGAATTAAATTGTAGATCTTACTAAAATTATATTGATTTCTGCATAAACACAATTACTTGATTTATCCTTCAAATCTCAGCAATACCTACTTTAGGTTTATATAGCTGAACAGTTATTAGTAATCTCAGACATCTTGCCAAAAATATCCCTGGATGATTTTCAGTGCACTGGATAATATGATTCACCAGAGACCTAGTTAGAATTTATTTTTAAATTCTGTTTATTCTTAGTATGTAGTATTCTATATTAGTATATATATGTAGTATTCTATATTAAACTTCTTATGGTATAATATGGCATATATTGGATACATATATTTTATATATATATGTATGGTGTTTTCCTTCCATACATATGGTTGCCTTAGTCACATCCTGTATTTATGAGTAGTATATATTCCAGAAGTAGCTTTGCTGTCTACCTCACCTTACTCTAGATTTGTTTTCATGGGTTTTTAATTTTCTGATAGGAGTCTAATAATTTATTAGAATTAATTGACTGATTTTGTTGTAGAAAAATAGAACTAAGATTAAGTTATCTTTTTTCTCTTGGAAAATGATTAATTTTACATTTTCCAAATCGTTGATATTTACATTGTTCTAAAGTTTATTATAAATCAATGTAAAATCTTTTAGATTCCTACTATGTTATATCATGGGACCCAGGAGGAACGTCGAAAATTGGTAAAGAATATTCACAAACGGAAAGGGACACTCCAGATTCATCCTGTGGTAATCACTTCATTCGAAATAGCCATGAGAGACCGAAATGCGTTACAGGTATAGATGGTCTTCATTGGATTCTTTATAATCCATAAATCACATTTTTCTTAATTCATTACACCTTTTTGCCATCCAGTAGCATTTTGTTTTATTTTTTCTGATGGAAGTAATAGATTGTATTGTGCATATTCCCTTGGAAACTGGAGGTTTATATTAACAGAAAGATTGAGATGAAGGTTGTAGTCTCTAACAAGAAAATTAAAGCCTATGGCACTTGAACCTATAGCCATGATATCATTTTAAATGTATTTGAATCAGCCAGACATAGACCTAATCTGTGAATATATTACAGATGTCTCTGACTTGTGGTTTAAGTGTATAGAGCTTTCTTATCCATTTAATTTATCAAATTAGGATATATGAAAACAAGTTATTTTTAGACTGTATTATGAATCTTATGGTATAACATTTCCGTAACTGTTTTTCTTCATGTTGTAGGTATTTATTTATTAGTGCCCAAGTTATTATAATGCAGTTGGAAAACTGACCTTCTCTCGTTGCTTCTGTCAATTCATTTTTTTAGTGTTTTGAACCTCTTCCTCAGTGTTCCACCTATTTTACATATGGTTCTTTACTGCTTTGTTTTTCCTTTCTCTGACCAGTACATGGAATTTTACTTGTGTGATGTAGGAACTTTAGAATATGATTTGCAGTTATATTGTTTTTTCACAGTAAAAGTAATGTATACTGCTTGTAGAAAAAAGTAGTGTGCAGAAAGACTTAAAATTCTACCAGACAATTACTACTGCTCTATTAAATAACTATTGTTAATAAATAGATATAATTTACATACTATGTGTTCTTTCTTAAAACTTCTGTGTTCTATTAAATAATATAACATGAAGACATTTCCAATTATTTATACTGTCCCTACCAAGCCCAAATTGAAACATTAAGTGTCCTGGTCAATTCCATTTGCCAGTGGCATTTACTGAGCTTATGTTATTATATCAAGCATCCTAACTTTAAGGGTTAATGGCATTTCGGGGTGCAGGGCTCCTGTTCCTGAGTGGCAGCAGAGGTGTCTGAGTCTACTTCCTAATTCATTTTTCAGGTTCCTCATCATTTCTTTTTCATTGTATTTTCTCTTCTCTTTTTTGTCTCTTTGTTTATAAAGTTTGTTTTATATTTTGTTGGGCTTACTAAGGTAGGTGTCTTATACTGAGAGATTATTTAGGTTATGTGGTTTGCTATAACACCAGAAAAAAGTCCCAAGCTTTTATTAAAGTAATCATAGAGGCTGCCCCGGTGGCGCGGCGGTTAAGTTCGCATGTTCCGATTCTTGGTGGCCTGGGGTTTGCCGGTTCAGATCTCGAGTGTGGACATGGCACTGCTTGGCACACCATGCTGTGGTAGGCATCCCATGTATAAAGTAGAGGAGATGGGCACAGATGTTAGTTCAGGGCCAGGCTTCCTCAGCAAAAAGAGGAGGACTGGCAGTAGTTAGCTTAGGGCTAATCTTCCTCAAAATAAATAAATAAAGTCAGGATATTATGTAAAAAATGTCTCTTTTTCTGCTATGAATGTATAAAGTAAAATGCAAAAGATGTCCCGTTTCATACTCTTCATCCAATTTGCCAACCCAGTTATCCAAGGATACCTACACTTGTCAGTTTGATATTTGTATTTTCCAGAAATATTGCATGTTTTTGTATTTTTTACACAATAAAATAGATTTTCTCTGATCAAGATAAAAGAGAAAGCACAGATAATAAATATGAGAAATTAAATCAATTTGCATGACAACGAAAGTAAATGGATGCCTTTCTATGAAGATGTAAGTGGTTAAAATTAGCTGCAGAAGAAAAGGAAAACTTAAACCAATAACTTTATAAGAAATTGAGAACACCATCAGACTAAAAGAGTGTCAATCTCAGATGTAGGCCTCAATGAAAATTCTAATGCTATTTAATGTTTCAGAGTGTATGGAACTAATGAAAGCTTTCAGTTCTTTTTTTTTTTTTTAAAGATTTTTATATTTTCCTTTTTCTCCCCAAAGTCCCCCGGTACATAGTTGTATATTCTTCGTTGTGGGTCCTTCTAGTTGTGGCATGTGGGATGCTGCCTCAGCGTGGTTTGATGAGCAGTGCCATGTCCGTGCCCAGGATTCGAACCAATGAAACACTGGGCCGCCTGCAGTGGAGCACGCGAACTTAACTACTCAGCCACGGGGCCAGCCCCTCAGTTCTTTTTAAGACTAATCAAAAATTGACAAAGCGTAGGAAGGAAAACTACAGACTGCTTTGACTAAAGACTGAATGGAGAAATCTTAATTACATAATAGCAGGTGGACTTTAATTATTAATTCATGGACAAGTGAAGTCTATTTCAGGAACACAAGTATACATCAATTTTAGGAAATTTATTTATCCTATTAGTAGATCAAAGGCAAACATGATCATCTCAATAGATACAGAAATGCTATTTGATAAAATTGAACATCCGTTCCCTAAAAAAGTTTTATTTTTAGAGTTGTTTGTAGGAAAAATCATGAGATTATCATTTAAAAATATTTAACTAAATTCCTTTTCTAGCATTGCTATTGGAAATACTTGATAGTAGATGAAGGACACAGGATTAAGAACATGAACTGCCGTCTAATCAGGGAGTTAAAACGGTTCAATGCGGATAACAAACTTCTTTTGACTGGTACTCCCCTGCAAAACAATTTATCAGAACTTTGGTCATTGCTAAACTTTTTGTTGCCAGATGTATTTGATGACTTGAAAAGGTAGGTGAGCCATTTACTTAACTATTTTCTGTATTTTTCTAACCTCAAAATCTGTGCTTTTAGTTAAAATTAATTCCTTTCTTCTTGTTAGCTGTGTTAATTAAAATGGTAGCTTTTTGGCAGGTTCTTTGTGGTATATATATTACATGTTCTGTGTGGTGTTTTTGTTTTCCACCTTTGAGGAATAATTGATTTACATCACTATGCAAGTTTAAGATGTTCAGCAGGATGGTTTCATTTACATATTTTGTGGAATAATTACCATAATAGGTTTAGTTAACATCCATCATCTCATAGATACAATAAAAAGCAAAGGAAAAAAAAATCCTCCATGTGATAACTATTAAGAGAATCTGTTCTCTTAACAGCTTGCATATATATCGTACAGCAATCTTAACTTTGGTCATCATGTTGTAATTACATCCTTAATACTTTTATTGTAACTGAAAGTTTGTACCTTTTGACCACCTTCCTCCAATTTCCCTTCCCCCTAGATGTTTTACTCTTGACAGAAATGATGTGAAAGCAGATAAATAAAAGATTATTTTAAAGTGTTTGTTTTGATTAATTAAAAGAAAACTCTTGAATGCTACCTTTATTTTTATAAGGCTCTTTCTTTATTGTCTTGACTTTGTGAAACACTTTGAGATGGGTTTTTCTCATTTTATCCTCATAAGACAATTCAGGAGATAGAGAAGTTGAATATATCCCCTATCTCACATAAAAGAAAATCCAGGTATGAAGTTATTAAAAATAAGACTAGTTAATGCCAAGTGCAAAAGTAAAACCAGGTTCTCCCGGTTTAAACCTAGTGCTTTTTATTCTAGAAGCTGTCTTGGCTTATATCATAATAACCACAAAATAAAAATAGTTTTTAGAAAATAATTAGCATGCTCAGAATGGAAGAGGAGATAGTAGTCTTAACAGAAGTTAAAAATAATTAAGATGAAAATACCAAAATCAGGAGTGCAAAATAATTGATTTATACTTATTTTGGCATCATTAAAGAAAGAAAGTTCACTTAATACAAGAAAGTAACTTTTAATGTTTTATTTTGAGAATATATTCTGCCTTTGGTTATCAAATATTGGCCCAAGGTCAGGCAGTCTTATTGGATGTCTAGGAAACATTTATTATTGATGGACAAGGTTTCCAGGTCCTGTGCATTTCTACTGAGTTACAACATCAAGGTAGGAGCTGGGAATCTGAATTTATAAAACGTGCTTCAGGTGACCAAAGTTTGTAACTACCTGGTCTAAATACCGCCTAAATGTTATCAGCATTTTTGCCAATAGCACTTAACCAACATTATAGCCTGACTTAGTATAGACTGTGAGAACTATTTAATTGCTCATTTTAATAGTTTTTTTTCACATTGTAAAGAACTAAGGCTATATGTTAGGTAATCACTGCCAAGGTATGTATATGTTGTATTTTTAAAACATTGGTTCTAGCGGGTCATATTTATACCGAAAGAGAGAGATCATATGGCCTTGGCTTTCAGAGATACTTTTCATTTCTATAACTTTATTAAAGTGTTTCATAAAATATGTACCCTAGGATGTGAGGGCGATCTGGCTGGGACATCTGTCAACCCATTGATCACCAGGGTTGATTCAGCTTATCTGTTGGTCAGGCTGCTGTTGGGTGTCCCCTTCCTTCCTCACTGCTCCATGTTCATCCCTCCTGAAGCTACACGCTTGGTCGAAGAGGATGACCTTCCCTGGTAGAGGAGGATCCTTCTTCGGTCAAGGATATGCAAGTAGCTGCACTCTGCGAGAACCTCCAGACAAGCTGTCAGGGTCTATTCGTAAGAGAATGTAGGGTAGTCAAGCTTCCAAGACTCCAGATACATCCAAGTGAGGGACTGCATGTAGCAGTCTGACTTAAAAAAGAAGGGAAAAAATGTACCTTAATGTTTGAGTTTCATATTATTGTAAGACGTTAATGTATTTATAAGTCAGGAAAAATGTCCACTTTAAGAAAATATTTGCTTAATCAAGAATGTAAAATGTTAATATAATTGATTCGTGTGATAGGTTAACTTCTAATCATTTCTTTCTTTTACAGCTTTGAGTCTTGGTTTGATATCACTAGTCTTTCTGAAACTGCTGAAGATATTATTGCTAAAGAAAGAGAACAGAATGTATTGCATATGCTGCACCAGGTTTTGACTTTTTTCTTATTCTGTTTACTATAGACTCAGAGAATAAAAAAGGAACCCTAGTGATCAGCTGTTCATCCCTTCGTGGTAGATTTAGAAAAATTAGGGCTGGCCAAATTTAACTTATTCCGCTGCCCTTCCCCAACCCCACAAGTCACATGGCT
Source organism: Equus quagga (assembly GCF_021613505.1). Classification (NCBI taxonomy): domain Eukaryota; kingdom Metazoa; phylum Chordata; class Mammalia; order Perissodactyla; family Equidae; genus Equus; species Equus quagga. Next base: position 150,442,306 of record NC_060268.1, read on the forward strand.
TTATAGCAGAACTGAAGTGATTTTTAAAATTTTGCCCTTTTCCTGTATTTTAATTTTATCCCTAATGGTTACTGATATTTGTCAGCCTAAAAATGAAAATGAGTGGTTTTTATGCAATGTTTGTCAATAATATTTGTATAATTTCTGTACTTGCATGCTCCGTTCTTACTGTTTCCTGCAATCTCCACCCATCTTTCCTATATTTACTTTAGAGAAACGTAATCTTTCAGAGATCTCCTAGTCATTTTCATATTTGGGCCCCAAAAGCTTCTCAGTTATGCTTTGACAATTTTATTCAGTCTTTTGTAATTTTTTTTTACTTCAAAGTTTATACTACATATCCATGATAAAAAAGGAAAGAGTAAAGAAATCAAAAGTAAAAATATCTCAAATCATACTTCCGCTATCAAGTTATTTCCATATTTTTCTTGATGATTGCCTATAGGTCTGTTTGTTTCTGGGCTGCTGTCTACAGATACTTTTTTCTTAAACTATTCGTAATGTTCTCTCTTTCTTTGGTCAAGTTTCTCTATGTTTGGCTCTATTCCTGTGGGGTATTTCAGTACAGAGCCCTAAAAATTAACTTTCTATTTGTAAATCAGTTATCAGTTTGTATTTAGAGATATGGCTATAAAGGATATAAAGTGATTTTAAACAAGTTTGTGTTTTCTTTTGAAGACCTCAGCAGTTTAATAATGATATAGTTATTACTTCTGTGTTTTATAAATGTGTAAATCACTTGTCATCACACAGCTAATGAAGGAGGGTAATTTTAAGTCTGAAGTTTTAGAACTTATAGAACCTTTCATGTCTACATCTCTGGATTGGTTGGTTCATTGCTTTTCTACTAGTCCAGAGCCTGAAGTGGTAGGCTATAAGTTTAACCCTAAAAGTACCTTATTTCTGCTTTTTAAAATATTCAAGATATATTAGTTTGTTTTTTTCTTAAAGATTGACACCTAAGCTAACAACTGTTGCCCATCTGCTTTTTTTTCCTGCTTTTTCTCCCCAAATCCTATCAGTATGTAGTTGTATATTTGTGGGTCCTTCTAGTTGTGGCATGTGGGATGCCGCCTCAGCATGGCCTAATTAGTGGTGCCATGTCCGCATCCAGGATGCGAACCAGCAAAACCCTGGGCTGCCTAAGCGGAGCATGCAGTCTTAATAACCACTTAGCCACAGGGCCGTCCCCCTAGAGATTTTGAAAAATTAGTAAATTGTGAAATGTTATGGATAAATTTTATGTGTTATGTGGTGGTCTGGTCTGGGAAAATTTCAAGGAGATGTTTTATCTCACCTTTCAAGACTTGATGATATTTATATAGGAAACATGAGAGAAAGAAGGGGTTGAGGGGTACATGGAGAGAGTATTCCCTGAAAACATACGAATGTTTAATATTCACATGTTTTTTCATGTTTAAATTTTAGATTCTAACACCTTTCTTACTGAGAAGACTAAAATCTGATGTTGCTCTTGAAGTTCCTCCTAAACGAGAAGTAGTCGTTTATGCACCGCTTTCAAAGAAACAAGAGATCTTTTATACAGCCATTGTGAACCGTACAATTGCGAACATGTTTGGATCCAGTGAGGTAGAGTGTGGATTTGAAATATACTGTAAATGACAGTTAGCATAGAAAATTTCCTGGTTGATTTCAGTTTAATGCTTATCACTTGTTTGCGGGACTTTTTGAGGGCGCATTTCTATCTGGAGTAGAAGGCATAAGGCCAATAGCAAAAGTTGTCTCCTAGTAATTCTGTAGTCCTACTAAAATTCAAGTGATGGCTCATGGATTAATTGCTTTATAGTCATCGGGAGTGCTTGTTAAAAAGTTTAATCACTGGCCCAGATTAACCCTAATCATGCTATCTGGGGATGGACTTGGAAATATATTTCAGGAAGCACATACTATACCAACAGCTTGCCAACTAGACCAATCCCCCCAAAATACATAATCCCTTCACAGGAGGTTAGTGATAGCCAAAAAATTTAATAGAATGTCCTATTTGAAAGAAACACCTTCTTTAGTCACTCACCATATTACAGGAGATTGAGTGGAATGTGATTATTTTATAACTGAAAGTTAGGAGACCTTTAAATTTTGTTTAACTGTCCAGATTTTTTTCTGTATGCCATGGACCTGTGTATTACTTTTCAAAATACTATGGTTATGTATTTCTGGTTTGTACAGCCATTAGATTCTGTTCTCCCATTTTCATTTTAATAAAGGGGAGATTTGGTTTTTAGCTATTAGAAACTTACAGTAGTTGCCTATTGTGAGGAATTTTGTTGTAATATTATACCAATCCAAAGAAATACGCTCTAATGCAGATTTGTGGAGCTTTATATCAGCCGTAAGCCATTAAATCCTTTTATATAAGTTCAAAACAGTTATATCCGTTAATTTTTTCCAATGAGATATGAAGGCATTCAATTTAATTCTCACATATTGTCATCAGTGTTAAAACAAATAAATTTCACGACGTCATTTGCATTTGGCTATAGTTTATGAATCCTTGATTTTGTGACTTTAGAAATTACGAAACTTGATGATTAAAGACAATTTTTTTCTTTATATCTTAAAAGATTTTGTACATAAAAATATTATCCCCCCTTTTGTATATATTTAGAGTTGAAGGATATAGCTTTTAAAACAGATATTCCTTTAATTTGTTCTTTTTTAGAAAGAAACAGTTGAGCTAAGTCCCACTGGACGACCAAAACGGCGAACTAGAAAGTCAATAAATTACAGCAAACTAGATGATTTCCCTAATGAATTGGAAAAATTGATCAGTCAAATGCAGCCAGAGGTAGACCGAGAAAGGTGTGAGTTTAGAAATGAATTTAAGTATCCTTTAAACTGTGGTATTTTTTTGTATTTCTTTTGTTCATGGATTATATGCTTTCAGTAGAGCTGTTGTGGAAGCGAATATCCCTATAGAATCTGAAGTTAATCTGAAGCTGCAGAATATAATGATGCTACTTCGTAAATGCTGTAATCATCCATATTTGATTGAGTACCCTATAGACCCGGTGACACAAGAGTTTAAGGTGAATACCATTTAATAATGGACTGTTTTGATTTCTGTAACTTTTTTATGTGGGGGAAAAGTCTCATTTTGTATTTTTGATTATTGTACTTAAATACTGTGGTATTTGTCATGAATATTGTAATCCTTCCAGTAAGTGGAGACAGTCTTCTGTTGCAAAATTGAGAACTTTGAGTGTTTGAATGAAGGTCACTTTCTATATGTAAGCTAACTAATATTTTTATTTACATATTATATATGAATAGTAAGAATCATCCTAAAGTTAGAGCGATACTGAAAATATATATTTTTTTAGTAATTCTATTGATTTCACTCTGTTTTACTTGCTGTTGTAGTTAGCAATCGTTGTCACCTTTTCACTATTCCTTTTAGTTAGTATTCTGCTTGTCAAAACCAGTCTGGCAGCTCTTGGTTTCGACAGATAGCCTCAGATGAGAACCAAAAAGTTGATACTGAGTTATGGGTTTTCAGATTCAGTGAATGAAATTACTTTCTTGGACATTTGATGGAAAAATAGTATACATAGTATTAAAATACATCAGTTTTCAGTAACCCTCAATAACGCTGTTTCATACTAGTTTACAGCATACTAGTTTACTCATGCCTGGCAATATTGACATTTTGGGCCACATAATTCTTTGTTTAGGAGGTGCTGTCCTGTGGACTGTAGGCCACTTGGCTGTATGCCCAGTCTCTGATCACTAGATGTCAGCAATATCTCCCTCCCCCCGTTGTGACAATCTAAAATGCCGCCAGACACTCCCGGATATACCTTGCAGGGGGAGGGCAAAATTACCCCCATTTGAGAACCACTGCTTTACAGTTTTTCATTTGAGTAAGGAAGAAGATAATCTCTGATGAGATGATGGATATTCATCAGAAGGTGAAAATTTTCTTTATCTTCAATACTTAGGTTGTTTAAAGCTCCTGTGTTTTCTTTAGAATTTCTACTGAGAATTCTAGTTGTAATTTTCATACCTATTTTGTTGAAAATGTACTCAGTTACATACAATAAACCTCAACATATATGCAGTAAGTTTGAACTTATTGATGTCTTATACAAAGATTTTGGGAGAGGAATGGGGAAGAATAGATCAGTTAGACTTGAACTGGATTTTGTTTTTGTGAAATCATTGGTTTTAAATTCTAGAGTATGTCTTTCCTGGGGAACTATCTTCTGATAAAAAAGATCAAATAACACGGTCAATTTAAAAAAATTTTAATTTTATAGGGACTTAAATTTCATTGAAAAATTTTTCATTGAACTGTTTATATAGGTTTTATTTTGACAAAAAACAAATTATTGGTAGTTATCGTGACTTTTTTCTGTTTTTTCTGTCTTTGTCCACTTTTAAGATTGACGAAGAATTGGTAACAAATTCTGGGAAATTCTTAATTTTGGATCGAATGCTGCCAGAACTGAAAACTAGAGGTCACAAGGTGGTACTTTTGATTTGATTTTTGGTGTTTAATTATTCTCCACTGATCAGTACAAATACTAAGATATATTTAAATTTCAGGTGCTGCTTTTTTCACAAATGACAAGAATGTTGGACATTTTGATGGATTACTGCCACTTTAGAGATTTCAACTTTAGCAGGCTTGATGGATCCATGTCTTACTCGGAGAGAGAAAAAAATGTAAGACTACTTATGTCATACATACCAGATTCTTTTTTTGTAACTCCTATCTTGATTTCTGAAGTAATGTAAAGTTGACTCACAGATTGATAGATATGAAAGAACAAAAACCCTATAGCTGGATCTAAAACATAAGCATTTTGATTTAGTATTAATAAGTCTTGTTTCTCAAATTTTATATATCTTCTGACACAACCTTACTTAATAATATCCTACTTAACCATGACTGTAAGAATATTGAGATAACAGAAAAGTTTTTCTCCTGACTTTTTGGCTGGTCTCTCTACCCCAACACTTTACTATGAAAATTTCAAACATATGGCAGTTGAAAGAATTTTACAGTAACCACCTGTAAATCCACCTAAGATCTACCATTAAAATTTTGCTATTCCTGTTTTACCACATACCTGTGAATTACTGTATCCATGCATTTCAAAACCAGTTATAGAAGATATTTCCCTTTTAATTTCTTCAGCATATTAAGTCTTTGGGAGTAAAAGTTTTACGTATCCAGAATTGAATAAAGTGTACATTTTTTGAGTTTTGATGAATGCATGTGTGTCACCCAAACTCTTATCAAGATAAAGAACTTTACCATCAGCTCAGAAAGTTCCCTCATGCCACCTCCCAGTCAACCTACTTTTCCTGTCTATCCAGTCTCCTAGGTAAACACTTGATTTATTTGTGTGTGTGTGACCACTTTTTGAGGGAGTATGGCGTAGACTTTTTTTTGGTGAGAAAGATTAACCCTGAGCTAACATCAGTGCCTATCTTCCTCTTATTTTATCTGTGGGATGCCTGCCTTGATAAGCATAGCTTGATAAGCGGTGCATAGACCCATGCCTGGGATCCGGACCTGTGAATTCCACGCTGCCGAAGCAGAGCATTCGAACTTAACTGCTATGCCACCAGGCTGCCCCCATACACTTTTCTCTAATGTTAGATATCCTCACTTAAACTTCCCTTGTGATATGTGAGGGTTTTTTTGGTTTTGTTTTTTAACAAAGTTAAAATCTCTTTAATTAAAAAAGTGCTTGGAAAATAAATGAAGTTAACATGAACAGATACTCTGTATAACATAATTGTTTTATAGATCTGAATGATTGATTTGGCCTCCCTTGGATACACTTTTAATAGTTGTAGTTAAAAACAATTTCCCTCCTCAGTCTTTAAAAAGTTAGTTCCTCCCTCCATTACGGTTTATTACAGTGAAAAGATACAGTTTTAAATCAGCGAAGAGAAAAGTCACATGGGGTGAAATCCAGAAGAAACTAGATGTGAGCCTCCAGTGGAGTCCCACAGACAGTGCTTAATTCTCCCAGCACCGATTTCTAACAACATATGTGAAGTAAGCCAGGGAAGCAAACCTGAGCTTTGGTGTCTAGGGTTTTTATTCAGAGTCGGTCATGTAGGCGTGGATCATCTGTGTGACTGGCCTGAGCTACTCATCTCAAGCCCCTCTGCAGGTCACATTGATACAGTGTGTCCCAAGGCCCCTGGTTTATTGCTACAGCCTGGGCAATAGACGTGCCTGTGATATTTTGTTCCATGGGAGGTGATGCATGTCTTTGACAATTTTATCTCTTTCCAGCAAATTGGTCTGTCTGAACTTTTAGGGCTGCTGGAGTTTTCTTTTTTTTCTTTTGAGATTTTATTTATTTATTTATTTATTTTTCCTTCTTCTCCCCAAAGCCCCCTAGTACATAGTTGTATATTCTAGTTATAGGTCCTTCTGGTTGTGCCCCCTAGTACATAGTTGTATATTCTAGTTATAGGTCCTTCTGGTTGTGCTCTGTGGGATGCCACCTCAGCATGGCCTGATGAGCATGTGCCCAGGATCTGAACTGGCAAAACCCTGGGCCACTGAAGCAAAGCGCAGGAACTTAACCACTGGGCCACGGGGCTGGCCCCTGGGGTTTTCAGTATTTGTTTACCCCCGCAGTCCTGTGGATGCTGAAGAACTCATACCCAGTTTGAAGAATGCTGGCTTATTATATCCCTTGGCACACCACTGCCAGCCCCCTTCCTTTCCTGGCAGACACCTGGTTATAAGATGACTGCTCCACATGCAGCACCATATCCACATTCTAGGCAGGAACAGTTTCTTTCTTAATTCCTGTGTTTACATCCTTTTTGGTTTTAGATGCACAACTTCAACACAGATCCAGATGTATTTATCTTCTTAGTGAGTACACGAGCTGGTGGCCTGGGCATTAATTTGACTGCAGCAGATACAGTTATCATTTATGATAGTGATTGGGTAAGTTGAAAGTATGGCAGTGTGCTGATTATATTTCTATTCTGAATTTTTAATGTTTCATTGTACACTTTGCAATTTGACTTATGTTTTGAAAAGATATTTAAGATAGAAATCATTTCTTTATCAAGTGTCCTGTGTGTAAAGACTTGAACCTGTTTTTATCAATGAAGCCACTCTAGAAGTCTTAATGAATTAAGGCACTATTTAAATTTCTGATTGGATCATGCATGTTGACTTTACCCATAGTTTGAGTTTAAATAATTTTAACCTTATACTGTTAAATGTTGTTTTTCCTTTTAAGAACCCCCAGTCTGATCTTCAGGCCCAGGATAGATGTCATAGAATTGGTCAGACAAAGCCAGTTGTTGTATATCGTCTTGTTACAGCAAATACTATTGATCAGAAAATTGTGGAAAGAGCAGCTGCTAAAAGAAAACTGGAAAAGTTGATCATCCACAAAAGTAACACCTTCTAGTACTTTTTTGTTTCGATTGTCTATTGTGTATTGTGAATATTTGGTATTTTTTCTTTATGAAAGAAATTAGTGCAGTTTAATGAGTGCAGGATTTAAATAGGGAGTGGGTAATTTGGACCTGTAGAGACCTAAACTAAGTTGATGACCACAGAAATAAAAGAAACAAACTTTGGTGAGTGTCTAGATGAGGAACAAAGGAGCAGAGAGAATTATCAAGGATACTTTTAAAGTGCCACGTCCTAAACTCTGTCATGGGGATGACATGATGTTAATGCTTATTCTTCATAAGAGATTTACCTGCCACAAAGCTTTAAGAAAACTTCCAAGCCTCTGTTTGTAACTTCGTTATATTAAACATTAGATTATTAAAGGGTATATTGAAATAGTACTATGAAAAAAATGTATGTATTTTATTGAACCCACTATTTCAAAAAATATTTGATTCTGGAATGCTCTTTTCATATTTTTGGTCTTGTATTTTAAAAACACAGTCATCTTTAGTCCAGAAAAGATTCTGAGGAGTAAGGAAAGTGAAATGGGCGAGGCATTGGCATTTTATGTTCTGTTGACTGAAATTCCTTGGAGAAGTTCTGCTTTTATTCATTCACTAAAAAATTCTATTTGGACAAATGGCTTGATGGCTACCTTAAGAAAAGTTGAAAATCATATATGTAAGTTGGGAAGCCTAAAGAAATGGGAACATCTTAATAATGTTGAAAATCACTATCAATTTATTTTATGCTGCTTTTCTACTTGGAAATACTTTCTCCAAGGTGTCTGATTTTGAGGGAAATGTGGATTAGGTGTTAGACATCTTTAATTTGACTTGATAGAGCATTCAGATTGTAGTTCGAGTTTGCATTGGAGGAAAAAAGAATTTTAATCTTAATGAAATTTTGTGCAAAATAAAATTTTCACCTGTGCAGCTTTAGGAATTTGAATGAGGAAATAAATTATATTTTGTTTATTGAAGATAGTATAAATTAGTTAAAGTTTATTTGTAGTTTTATTTTCCCAAGTTCTAGTTTGAGAGATCAATTTGAAAAAACAATTTTAAAGGAATTTTTAAAATACTGATAGTGTTTTACTGAGGTATAACATACATACAATAAAATACGCAGATCTTAAGTGTACAGCTTGATGAATTCTGACAAATATATACACTTAAATAACTATCATCCAGATCAAGATAATGAACCTTACCATCATCCAAGAATGTTTCTTCATGCATCCTTCCCAGTCATTTCACATGCTCCCTAGTCCCCTCACTAGGAGGCAACTGATATTCTGATTTCTGTCACACAGATTAGTTTTTCCTTTAACTTCATATGTGGATTCATATGTATGTTTGTATTCTCTTTTGTCTAACTACTTTGTTGAACATAGTATTTTGAGATCCATCTATGTTGTGTATATTAGAAGTTTGGGATTTTGTTTTTTAAATTGCCAAATAGTTTATCCATTCTTTTGTTGATTGATGTTTGAATTGTTTCCAGATTTTGGTTTTTATGAATAAGTTGCTTTTTTACAGGTGTTGGGGGACATAGATTTATTTGTTTTTCTTCTTAAAGTGGGTGTATACCTAAAGGAAACTACCAAACTTTTCCCCAGGTGGACATACCTTTCTATATCCCATCAGCAAAGTATGAGAGTTTCAATGGTTTTTCTTCCTTACCAACACTTGGTTTTGTATGTCCTTTTTAATGTAAGCTATTCTGATTGGTTTGTAATGTATCGTATTTTGGTTTAAGAAGCAATTTTGAATGTTTTTAATTTCTTGAAAATTTTTTCTAGATCATTTCAAAGGTGGTCAGTCTGGGCTAAATCAGTCTAAGAACTTCTTAGACCCTAAGGAGTTAATGGAGTTATTAAAATCTAGAGATTATGAAAGGTAAGATTTTTTAAGAAAATGTAATTCAGGGCCAGCCCAGTGGTTCAGTGGTTAAGTTGGCGTGCTCCTCTTAGGCATCCCAGGTTCGCTTCCTGTGCGTGGACCTGTATCATTTTTTGGTGGCCATGTTGTGACAGCGACCCACATGCAAAATTAGGAAGATTGGCATAGTTGTTAGCTCAGAGTGAATCTTCCTCAAGCCAAAAAAAATAGGAAGATTGGCAACAGATATTAGCTCAGGGTGAATCTTCCTCAGCAAAAAAAAAAGTAATTCATAGTTTTGATTTATCATAGAGATTTCAATATTTTCTTTTCTTATAGGGAAGTCAAAGGATCAAGAGAGAAGGTCATTAGCGATAAAGATTTAGAGTTGTTGTTAGATCGAAGTGATCTCATTGGTAAGTATCTCTCATGCTTGTATTTACTTATTTGTTTTATGGAAACTTTGAAAAATACACTTTAGTAGAGAGAATAGTATAGTGTACCCCTATGTATAATTCATTCTCCTATTACATTTAGGAGAATTGGCACTAAAACCTTAATTCATTTAATACCCAATCCATATCCAGGTTTCCCCTGCTGTCTTAAATTTTTTTATAGGTTGAATCAGGATCTAAGTTATGTCTCTTTCCTTTTGTAACATCCTCCTCACTTTTGTTTTTCCTTACTGTTGATTTGTTGGAGAAACTGGGTTATTTGTCCTATAAAATGACTTAGACTGGAATCGGCTGATTTTTTTTTTTTTTTCTCTTCTTGTGTTGTCCTTTGATTTGTTCCTCAATCTACTTGTTTTCTGTGAAGTGGTAAATAGCTCTACAGGCTCAATTAGATTTAGATTCCATATCTTAGGAATACCAGTGCTTTGTTCTCATGTTGTAAATCATGCCAGGAGGCACAAATGTCTGGGTTTCTTAGTTTTAGTGAGCTGAGTGATCAGCTAATTCAGGCTGTTTCCTGTCAGCCTTTTATTTAAGCTGATGGTTTTAGCATCCATTGATGATGTTTTAAACTATTTCCTTAAGGACTGCAAAATGATGATTTTCTTGTTCTGTCATTTCTTCATTAGCTGGAATTAGTCTGTTAACTTTACTATATCAACTCTTTGGTTACTCTGAGATATAATCTCTATAGGGAGGCAGGATAAATTGCTTCTTTTATTTATCAATTTTTGTAGTGAGGAGTTGATGCTTACAGTGGTGACCATAAATTATCTTGAAAACAAATATAACCCTTCATCTCCTAATTTGTGTGTATGTGTGCTCTTGATTATTTATGTGTGTTGTATCTGTATGGTGGAAATAGTATAAAATGATGTATTACTGTGCATCTTTTCCCAGCTCTGTGTTCAGCAGAGTTATGTTGGCAGCTTGATATTGGTGATGATAGGAATATTTGATACTATGGAAATAGGGAAAAACTACAAACCAGGGCCCTTTTTTGGCTAGGGGGAAGAGTTTTCTTAAACATTTACCAGTACACCACCGTGTATAGTGTTGTAATGTCTTCAACTTAGTTTCAAATAGCTCGTTTTAAAATTGTCTTTGTAGGGCTGGCCCAGTGGTGCAGCGGTTAAGTGCGTATGTTCCACTTCTTGGTGGCCCAGGGTTCACCGATTCGGATCCCGGGTGTGGACATGGCACCGCTTGGCACACCATGCTGTGGTAGGCGTCCACATAGAAAGTAGAGGAAGATGGGCATGGATGTTAGCTCAGGGCCGGGCTTCCTCAGCAAAAAAGAGGAGGACTGGCAGTAGTTAGCTCAGGGCTAATCTTCCTCAAAAAAAAAAAAAAAAAAATGGAAAGAAAAAAACATAATAAAATTGTCTTTGTCTTATCCTTGAATTGAAAGCTTTATCTTTTGGTTTTTTGCTGAGGAATATTCACCCTGGGCTAACATCTGTTGCCAACCTTACTCTTTTTTTGAGGAAGATTAGCCCTGAGCTAACATCTGCCAATCTTCCTCTTTTTGCTGAGGAAGATTGGCCCTAAACGAACGTCTGTGCCCATCTTCCTCTTTTTTTATATGTAGGAAGCCACCACAGCATGCCTTGATAAGTGGTGCATACGTCCATGCTCGGGACCTGAACTGGCAAACACTGGGCCACTGAAGCGGACCGCACGAACTTAACTGCTACACCACCAGGCTGGCCCCTTCCTCTTTTTTTTTCCTCTGCTTGCAGAAGATTCGCCCTGAGCTAATATCTGTGCCTATCTTCCTCTGTTTTGTATGTGGGTCACCGCCACAGCATGGCTATCAATGAGTGGTGTAGGTCTGCACCTGGAAACTGAACCTGGGCTGTTGAAGTTGAGTGTCCCAAACATATCACTAGGCCACGGGACTGCCTCCAAAAGAATTCTTTCTAAATTCTACATACAGGTTTTTTATCAGATATATGTTTTGCAGCTATTTTTTCTCAATCTGTGGCTTATCTTTGCACTTTCTTAATTAGTGTCTTTTGAAGGGCAAAGATTTTTTATTTTGATGAAGTCCAGTTTTTCTTGTGTTTGTTCTTAGCACTCGTGATTTTGCTATCATGTTGGTAGGTTATCTTTGCCTAACCTAAGGTCATGATCTTTTTTTTCTTTGAAGCGTTTCGTGGTTTTAGTTCTTACATTTGAGTTAATTTTTGTGTACAGTATGAGGGAAAGATCTAAATATTTATTTTTCATGTTATCATCTAATTGTCTCAGCACCATTTGTTTAAAAGATTATTCTTTCCCTATTGAATTACTGTGGCACCTTTGTTGAAAATCATTTGATTGTAAATGTAAGGGTTTATTTCTTTGTTCTCAATTCTGTCCCATTGATCTGTTTGTCAGTTCTCTGCCAGTACTACACTGTCTTGATTATTGTAGCTTTGTAGTGAGCTTTGAAATTGTGAAAAGTGAATCCTCCAATTTTGTTCTTTATCACATTGGTTTCAGCTATTCTGGGTTCTTTGCATGTTTATATGAATTTTAATTTTTAAATAGTTCAGGAAAAAATATGAGAAAGATAAAGCTTTGTGGCCAAATCTTAAATACATTATCAAATAAAATGCAGCAGTATAGAAGGTATACAAGAATAGTGCAATACCTGAAGATACTAACTCACATTATAATGAATAAAGGATTCCTAGATACTGAAAAGCCACTTGATACAACATAATCACCCTCATAATTCTTAAACTAGACATAGAGAAGAATATTCTTAATTTGATAAAATGTATCCATCTAGTAAATTACTGCTAAAATGAAGAACAAAGATACCAGCTCTCACTCACACTGTTTAGTATACAACATTGTTCACTGTACAAGGAAGTCCTAATTAATGCTATAAGATAAAATAGATTAGAAGAATAATAATTACAGTAACCCACCCTTATCCTTGGGGGATACATTGCAAGACCCCTAGTGGGTGCCTGAAACTACGGATAATACTGAACCTTATATATCCTGTTTTTTTCTATCCATACATACCTATGATAAAGTTTAATTTATAAATTAGGCACAGTAAGAGATTAACAACAATAACTAATAACAAAACAGAACAATTAGAACAATACGCTGTAGTTAAAAGTTACCACAGATCTTAGCAACTTGAGCATACAATTTTTTTATTTCCTTGTTAAGTTGAGAACTTTTACCTTTTCATTTAAGGGAAGTACTTTACAGCTTCTCTTTGGCATATTCTGATTGCCAGCATCGCTACTCTTGCACTTTGGGGCTGTTATTAAGTAAAATAAGGGTTACTGGAACACAAGCACCGCAATACTGCAACAGTCGATCTGATAACAGAGACAGCTACTAAGTGACTAAAGGGCGGGTAGTGTATACAGCGTGAATACGCTGGACAGAGGGATATTCACGTCCTAGGCAGGATTGAGTGGACTGAGTGGATGGAGTGAGATTTTATCACACTACTCAGTATGGAGTGCAATTTAAAACTTGTGAATTGTTTATTTCTGGAATTTTCCATTTGATATTTTTGGGCTGTGGTTGACCACAGGTAACTGAAACCACAGAAAGCAAAAAAGAGGGGACTATTGTGTAGTGAGAGAGAATTGAAATTGCTTATATTTGCAGGTGGTGCAGTTGTCTCCATAGAAAGTCCAAGGGACTCTAGAAGTTTTTAGAATGGAATTCAAGAATGTTGGTATAAATTAATAGTATGTGGATCAGCAATAATTATTTAAAAAATAAGTTATTTACAGCAGCTACAAAACTATAACATACCTAGGATTAATTATAACAATTTCTTTAAGGCCTTTGTGAAGAAAATTATGAAACATTGGACAGTAACAGAAGGACTGAGTAAATGTACAGATTAAACTACATTCACGGATATGAATGTTTAATATTAAAAAACGTCAGTATTCCCCAAATTAACTTATATTCCTTACATTGATCTTCTAATTAAAATGTCAATATGACTTTTTGGTGAGATGGATTGTCCCTGAGTTAACATCTGTTTCTAATCTTCCTCTTTTGTTTTGCTTGAGGAAGATTGTCCCTTAGCTAACATCTGTTCCAATCTTCCTCCATTTTGTGTATGGGATGCCGCCACAGCACAGCTTAATGAGCAGTGTGTAGGTCCATGTCCAAGATCCGAACCCATGAATCCCCCGGCTGCTCAAGCAGAGTGCATGAACTTAACCACTATGCCACAGGGCCAGCCCCAAAATCTCAATAGGACTTTAAAGAACTGTCACAGGCTGTTTTTAAAATTTATATGAAGGGTGAAAGGTGAAGAGCAAAGACAATTTTGAAGAACAACAAAATGTTCCATAGCAAGAATTAAGATTTAATTTAAAAAAGTCATAATAATCAAGACTGTTGAATTAGCATATGATAAAATAAATTGATTAGTGGTATGATTAATCTGGAAAGTCAACCATATTTCCGTGGAAAACCAATAAATGACAGAAAGGGCAATTCAAACCAGAGAGGAGAAATTCCTATTATGCAATATATGATGCTGGGACAGTTTGTAATCAACAGGGACAACCTCATACCATCCTCGAAAACAAATTCTAGATAAATTAACAATCTAACCAGTCAAAACCTAAATATTAAAAGCAAAACTTTTAACAGATATGAAAATATATCATAAGTATGGCTTTAGAGTAGGAAAAGAATTCCTAAGGTACAAAACTCACAAACTAAATGAATAGATTGATACAGATTTTATTACATTAATTTAAAGACTAATGTGAAAACATTTTATTACATTAATTTAAAGACTTCTGTAAAAACAGATGATACCATAAACAGAGATAACAAACCACAAAAAATATTTGCAACACATAGCAGGAAGTATTTATCATATACAAATAGCTAAAAATCAGTAAGAAAAATGAACATTTGAGCAAGTGATTACCAGGAGAGAAAGAAATGGCCAGCGAACATAAAGAGATTCTTTAACTTCCCTGGAAATCAGAGTAATGCAAATTAAAACCAGTAGAGATTTTATTCCATAACTATCATTTTGACAAAAATGTAAAAGATCACATATTGGCAATGGGAGTGTGTATAAAGATAAATTTTCATGGTGTTGTGCTTCCCAACTTTTGAACTAACCATGGTTGGGCTTGGTTTTTTTTGTTTGTTTGTTTTTTACCTTCTCTGAGAATTAATTCAAATTGGTATTCTGTTTATTGTTCTATATATATCTTAAATTCAGCAGAAGTGATTTTGATTCGCAAACTGATGTTTCAGTTTCTGTGCTCCCTGGAGGCCAGTTCTAGTTGTAATAAGAGGAATGCGCTTTCTTGCTTTTGCTGCTATTAACTGTTAATGATAAAGGAATAAAATGGCCCACATTTCTGAATTTTTAAATTTTGCACGGATGACTGACTCACCTCTCATAATATATTGGACATCTCTTTTAGAATTCCTTTTTAGGTTCTTATACTTTTTAAGAAATAAATACTTGTTTTAATATTTTTCTCTTAGATCAAATGAATGCCTCAGGACCGATTAAAGAGAAGATGGGGATTTTCAAGATACTAGAAAATTCTGAAGATTCCAGTCCTGAATGTTTGTTTTAAATTGGAGCTAAAGAATGTCTTTAAAAAATTCTTATTTACATCCACTGATTTACTTTTATTGGTGTTGAAATCCAGATTATCCACTTTACTTTTTGATTATATCAGTTTACATAATGTAACCTGTACCATTGCATACTTAATAGTTGATAATTTTCTGAGCTTTATTCAGAACAAAGAAGTATTCACATTAGGTGTAGATTTTTCGGTTAACTTTTCAGACTCGGTAGTACTCTTGGGTACAGGCTGATGTGTACTTCACCACTGCCAGATTTATACAGTCTTCCTGTGGAAGTTTAATGTCTTTTCCCCACCGTTTAGCAGTACAGTTCATGGGCTTTTGGTACTTCAGTTATGGAGTAGGCTTTTGATGGGGGAAAGATTGAGATAATGCTTTCCGTTGTTTAAATAAGAAATTGTTTGAATTTAGGGTCTGTTTCTATAAAATGGTTTACCAAATAAATCTTCATTATAAGATGATCTCATCAAATTATTTCTTCAGAAAAATAATGAATCAGGTGAAATAATAGTAAAAGTCTTGACTGGCGTTACAATTCAACATTCTTATGCTGATGTGGTTTCATTCACTACTACTACGCACATATGTCACATACAGATTTCAGCTGAACATTGGGTTAATTAATGCAGAGAAGGCTCTGGAAGAAACTGTAAGGTCTTTACAAATGACCAGAAATTGCAAGTGGTAGTATATCATGCAAGACAAGAATAGAAGAGAGAAGAGACCTGAAAATTTATAATAGGAGGAGTAAATAGTACTGGAGAGAAGGAAACAAGACCTAGGAATATAAGTAATACAGAACCCATAATAGAGGCTCATAAAGGCCAAAATGGGAACAGTTTAGGCCCTGTATGTCTATCAGACTACGAGGTAGAGAAATCTTGAATGCTCCCTGAACCTTACATTTCTGTGTAGGTTGTTTATCTCATGTCAAAATGTTATTCTTGTTGCTGTGCATATTTAACTGTAGATCAGATTATCTCTACGTTAGGGCAATGTAGCTAGGGCTCAGAGAAAAACGAGAGAATATTCAGTCAAAAGACAAGAAAGTCTTCAGAGCAGGTTTTTTTTTCTTTTGAGTGGAAATGTTTACCCATCACACACCTGCTGACTAATTGTCATCATAACCTTGGTTGCTTAGTTGTCTCACTGAGTTTTCCTACTGTGTTGTCTCTTACATCCTCCCAAATGAATATTTTGTGGGTTCATCTCAGTCCTCACATCTCTAATACCTCTTTCCTTACCTTGCTCTCTGTTGCCACTGAGAAATTAGAAACAATCAGAAAAAAACTCGCAAAAGTTGCCACCACTGCATGTATAAATCTACCACCATCTGTGCCCTATGTATCTTTTTTTCCTGTTACTGTGGATATATATTGTCTGTCCTGCCTAGAGCCAACAGAAATGTCTCCTTTTATAGCAAACTCCTTGAAAAGTTGTCTATGTTCACTTTTCTTTCTCTTTTCCATTCTTTTCTGAACCCATTCCAGTCCGTTTTTCATCCCCATCACTCATGAAACTGTTCTTATTCAGACCTCCAGTGACCTCTGACTTCATTTTACTTGATTTTTCAGCAGCATTTCATACGATTGTTTAATCTTCTCCACTAAACAGTTTCTAAACAAACACATTTGTTTGGTTTTCCTTCCTACTTCTCTGGCTTTCTCAGTCTCCTTTGCTGTTTCTTCATGTCTTTGACCCCTAAACATTAGAATGTCCCAGGCAGGGCTTGGGGCTCCCTTGATGGTAGTGATGACTCAAATTTATATCTCTAGCCAGAGTCTTTCTCCTGAGCTCAATTCAGCTGCCTACTTGACATTTTTACTTCATTGCCTGATAACTCAAACTATCCCAAATCTGAACTTAAGAACTTGTACTTCCCCAGCCTGTTGAGACTGTTACCACTCATTCATTTATTTTTCAGCTTCCAAAATCTTATTTTGTCATCTCATCTCTTCTCTTGATCTGAGAGTTGAATGCCTCTTTCATCGTTTTACTGTTATTTTAGTTTCCAGATTCTAGTAAGGGGCAGAGGGGAATAGATCTTCTCATTCTGTGATATTGAAACAAAGCAGGTTCTCCCTGCTTTGTCTTGTATAAAATATGTTCTCAAACCAGGACTTGTCTTCCATCACTTGATCAAGTTGCTGTGAAAAATACTTTA
The DNA here is from genome assembly GCF_021613505.1 of Equus quagga. Classification (NCBI taxonomy): domain Eukaryota; kingdom Metazoa; phylum Chordata; class Mammalia; order Perissodactyla; family Equidae; genus Equus; species Equus quagga. The sequence continues at coordinate 150,459,829 of NC_060268.1, forward strand.
TTTGTTCAGTGAGTCATTCTTCCATGTTATTAGGCAGTTCCTGAATGTATGGAGAGGTAGAATGAAAGTGGCACTTGAACATTTCCAAGCAAACATTTGGTAATGTTTCACTAATGTCTTAGCAATTTTATGTGACTTTTTAGTCTTGGCAGTTTGAAGTAGTATTTTGAGTAGGCTGGAGAGAACTAATGTTTATATTCAAAACATTAAGTGCTTCTGTTGGTTTTAAATTCCGTGCTTTATTTCAAAGAATTATTTTGGTTTTGAGCTTCTTTTTAAGTTACTGCTACTTCAGTTTTTACAATTGTATTTGCTTTATCAGCCAGGACATCTCCACAAATAACATACTATGTTTCTTATTACTTCATCAATTTTTGTTAGAAAAATCAAGCCCAGGGAATCATACTTATGAGTAAAATTTAAAAGATTTTGGTCTTCCTTCTTTGGAATCATTTATTGTCGTCATGTGGTTTAATATACTGCTGCTGCATTCGGAGAAGATGTAACTTGTCAAAATTTAGTGAAGCTTGTCTTTCCATTATACACATTTTATACCCCTAATTTAGCTCATAATGTTAACTCTAAACAGGTTTAAGTAAAAATTAAAATGATTGTAAAAAATGAATTATAAAAGCAAATATTTACTTTTCCTCAGAATTTTATATATTTTTGGCTTATAATTGGTGAACTAAGCTTCAAATACCACATGTTGTAATGTAGTCTTATTGTGCATGACTAGGACATGAGTTCGACAACAATGCAAATGTCAGACAGACACAATAAAAGTGGTCACTCTGTAGGAGTTACTTGATACCAACATAATTTCAAAATATGAACAGTTAATTACAGGTAAGCTGTACTTGGTTGTAAGGTCATTCATGTGATCTAGAATGTATTGTATAAGTTTTGTGTAGATTTAATTGAAATGAATACACATAAAAACTCATTCCTGAGCTATCTCCAAAGGTTCCAGTTTGAGCAATGCAGCCCCAAAGGATAAAATAACTTGTTCATAATTTTTCCTTTCACAAATCTGTCTCTTCTAGCCACGTGTATGTATAACCCCCAAGTCACCTCTCTGGGTCTTTTTATTTCTTCCTGAGTCTTACTACTTTTTAGATTCCTTTATATTCTTCACTATCTTGCTTAAATATCACCACCTGAAGAGGCCATCGTTGACAGGCTGTTGCTCTTCTCGTAGGTATTTTGGAACATTTATAAAATGTATGCTTGGCTCTCTTCATGCTCCGTACTCTCCACCACCACCTACACAGTTAAGGTGGTCACATGAGAGTGTCATTTCTTAGCTTTTAAAGAAAAGCTTTTTTCCTAGAAAAAGTTGAAGTATAAAAATAGCATAGTCATCACAGAAACATGCAAATTTTTTTTTTTCTTTTTTTTACTTTTTATTGAGGTATCACATACTCGGGAGTGCAGAAATCTTATTTGCTCAGTTTGGTGTATATAGATGTATCCAGTGTAGCTATCATCCAGATTATGATGGAATGTTTCTAGCATTTCCAAAGGCTCCTGCGCCTTTCTAATGAGTAAGCCTCCCTCAAGATGTCTACTCTTCTGATCTTTATCATGATGGACTAGTTCTACATAGCAAAATCTGTGATAGGTACATGAATTAATGAAGTTTGGGAAACGTTAAATTAATGAAAACGTTTCTTGGCACAGGTGAAATGGTAAAAAAACCTCTGATGAGAACAGATTGGTTATACATGTGTCTTGAATGTTCCTGATCACCCCTAGCCCTGGCCCCCCAAGATCTCATTCTTTCCAGTCTGTCAGCATCTCATTCTCTTCGTGAGACTGGACACTTGTCTGTCTTGTCCATTATGTGATAGAGCGTGTTGGAAGTACGAAGCCCGAATAAAATTACATAGAAGAACCAAGTGAACACTGGATCAAAAAATACTGACTGTTTCCTAGGATTAGAGAAAGGTGAAAGACCTCTTACTGGGTTAGTATATCAAGTGCTAAACTGAAGAAAAACTATACTTGGATGCCTTATAGATAAAATAAAAACATCAAAGGCAAAGAGAATCTTATGAAACTTCTAGAGAGAAAGATCACTTACAAAGGAACAGTGATCAAGTAGATAGCAGATGTTTTATTTTCAGTAAAATAAAACAGTAAAATTTTCAATGTGTTGAATGAAAAAAATTTACAACCTAGAGTTTTATATCCATCTATAGTATTTTAATGTGAGGGAATAATCAAGGTATTTTCAGGCAAGCAAGGCCTTAGAAGTTTTGCCACGCGAAAGGAGGTAAAGTGACTGACCACCTCTGTGAAGTATGTTAGAAATAACCTAATGCAGAATCCACGTGTCCTGACATGGCTCTTTAGTACCGTGCTGAGGATCTTCCTGATTCAGTACTTCAAAATGTAGGCCGTTCCTAATAAGCCGCAGTACTATTGGCAAAGCAGTTGTAATAGCCAACAGCCAGATGGAGATGCAGATGAATTTCAAGCCAGCAGCTGATGTCACTAAACAAGCGGCCACACCTTCAGAATTAGGTCTGATGTTATCCTGAACTGGGTGCAGCTTTTGAACCACTTCCCTTAGATGACGATGCTATTATCACTTTAGTTTTAACATATGTATTTCTCTGAATAATTAGAACTAAATGCTTTTCTAGCTGTCAGAAAAATGTACTTTTGTGATTTCCTCATGTTTTTGTAAACTTAGTTCTGTAGTACAGAATAGTGGTTAAGCCTTGGCTCTGGCAATTAGAAACTTGTGCAAAATGGGGGAAATAGTAGTAACTCCTACCTTAGGATGTTGTAGGGCTTAAGTGGGATCTTGCACAAAAGAACATACTTAATAGTAACCTCAAAGATATGGGTAGATAATACAGTGTACATAAAGTACTTCAGTGTCTTCTGGTTAATGTTTAATAAATGAAAGCTACCATTATTGTCACCAAGACCATGACATGCTATTTTTATTAATGGCAATTTCGTAGTGGTAGTTAGTGAACTACCAAAGAAACAGCATTCAAGTGGAAGAGCCCAAATCCAAACTAGTCAGAATCTTTCTGCTGTGCTGTAATGCTTCTCCAAATACCAAAAGAAAGTTGCCATTCCTTGAACAAAAAGATCTGATTATTTCTCTGAAGGGAAAAGAATCCTCTTTTTGACCAAGTTCCATTCCTTTCATTTCTACTGTAAATGTGTAGCTGCAATTCTGAGGCATTTTCTTGGCTTGCAGAACCCAAAAAGAAGTTTGTCTTGAGCACATTAAGTGGAGAGCAATTCTCTTAGTGCAGAGTGAGTAGAACTTCCTAAAAGCTCTTGACAATTGATGTGGAAATTTTGAGGGGAAAAAAAGACAAAAACAATCTTTAATTTTAGCATATAATAAGAAAATACCAGATTTGAAATGAGAAGACCTGATTACAGTTACTGCTCTGTCCTGTGTACCATCTTGGGAAAGGCAGCCTATGTAAATCTACTTTCTCACACCAGTGGGGCTGATCGTCCCTGCCCAGCCTAGTTTACAGGTTTCTTTTGCAAATCAAACAAAGTATGTGAAAAAGCACTCCAAATTATCTAGTGCATAGCTTCAAGGTATGAGCAGACTGTGTTTTATTACAGCAAGAGTCCCGTCTAAGGAAAGGAGACCATTCTGTGTTTACCAGTGAAGGCTCAAGCAGGAACTCAAACCTGTGTTTGGAAAAAGAAAGTTTTAGTTTCAGATTATAGCCCAAATTAGTGCTCTCCATAGACCTCACATATCAGTGTCTCTTTAACTGCTCTTCTGTCAGCTTTGTAGACAGAAGCTCTGCAGATCATAGAAATATGAATCACAAGAAGCAATGTAGTTTTGTGATTAAGAGTGTGGGCCATAGAATCAGAACTGGGATCAAATCCTCATTCTGTTCCAAGTTAGCTCTGTGACTTCTGGGAAATCACTTAACCTCTCTGAGCCTCAGTTTCCTTATTGTAAACTGGGAAAACAATAGTAATCCTCAGATTGCTGTGAGGATTAAATGGTATGTGCAAAATGCTTTGTGTAGTGCCTATCACATAAGAAACTCAAATATTGCTACAAAATATACATTATAATGGATTTGAAATTTGCTGTAACCAAATATCACAGAGACTGGAGGAAAAAGAGGAGATTCATGCATCTTTGGATTAGTATAGGGCACAACTCAAAATGTGATCTGGAGTGCACAAAATCCTTTCAGGGAGAATGGAGATCAAAACTATTTTCATAATAGTACTATGACATTGTTTGCCTTTTTCTCTCATTCTCTTACTGGTCTACAGTGGAGTTTTCCAGAGGCTACATAGTATGAAGATGTGATGACATCATAGCTCAGATGGCTAATGGAATCTGTGCTAGTATACATTTTTAGAAGTTTTCAGCTTTAATTTTTAATATGATAATATTGATCAGTTAACCCTCATAAACAAAATTGGGGTCCTCAGTAATTTTTAAGGATGTAACGGGGTCCGAAGATCAAAATGCTTGAAAACTGCTGGTGTGTAGGGTGTGCTCCCTCTGCAACGTTCCATGCTGCTGTTTACTCTTCACTCTATTTTAAAGATCCCCCATATTGCTGTCCATACATTTCGTTCTACATTTATCCACCACATTTTACTTAGTCTCTTATAGCTCTGTGCAAGAATTTCTCTAGAGTAATTTCATGAAATACTTCCAGAATAAATACTTCTCAGAATAGCTGTATGAGTTGACACCCTCACCAGCAGTCCTAGTGAGTACCCATTTCTCCACATCCTTACCAACACTTCATTCACCTTTCTGATTTTGCCATTCTGATTGTCATAAAGTGGCATCTTCCTGTTCAAATTTTGCATTTCTCGCATTTTATTTTTTTGATCTTTTTCTTTTGATCGGTCTTGCCAGAGTTCTGCTTATCATATTAATCCAAGAATCAGCTTCTAATTTTTTAAAATGTCCTTCTCTTTACCGTGTATCATTGATTCTTGCTTTCATCCTTAAATTTTTTTTCTGTCTGGGTTCTTTGTGTTTGATGTAAAATAAGCAACATCTTGAATGCTTAATTATTTTGCTTTCAGTGTTTATTGTTTTCTGATAAAGTAATGATGTAATTTTTTCTGTAAATACTGTTTTAGTTATATCTCAGATTATGGCAGGTATTTTTTTATTTATATATTTATTTTACTTTTTTTATTGCAGTAACATTGAATTACAACATTATATAACTTTCAGATGTACTTCGTAATATATTTCAAATTCTGTGTAGATTACATCATGTTCACCACCCAAAGACTAATTACAAGCCATCACCACACACGTGTGCATACTCATCCCTTCTCTCTGCCCACTCCCTCTCTGGTAACCACCAATCCAATCTCTGTTGCTATGTGTTTGTTTGTCGTTGTTTTTATTTTCTACTTATGAGTGAGATTGTACGGTATTTGACTTTCTCCCTCTGACTTATTTCACTTAGCATAATACCCTCAAGGTCCATCCATGTTGTCACAAATGGCCAGATTTCATTATTTCTTATGGCTGAGTAGTATTCCATTGTGTATATATACCACATCTTCTTTATCTATTTGTCCCTTGATAGGCACCTGGGTTGCTTCCAAGTCCTGGCTATTGTGAATAATGCTGTGATGAACGCAGGGGAGCATGTATCTTTATGCATTAGTGTTTTCACATTCTTTGGATAAATACCTAGCAGTGGAATAGCTGGATCGTTTGGTAGTTCTATTCTTAATTTTCTGAGGAAACTTCATACTGTTTTCCATAGTGGCGGCACCAGTTTATACTCCCACCAGCAGTGTATCAGGAGGCTTCCCTTCTCTCCACATCTCCCCCACTTGTGGTTTCCTGTCTTGTTAATTATAGCCATTCTGACTGGAGTGAGATGATATCTCATTGTAGTTTTGATTTGCATTTCCCTGATAGTTAATGATATTGAATATGTTTTCATATAGCCTAGGTGTGTAGTAGGCTATACCATCTAGGTTTGTATAAGTATACTCTATGTTCACACAACAATGAAATTGCCTAAAAATGCATTTCTCAGAATGGACCCCATCATTAAGCCATGCGTAACTGTGTATTGATGCTTCCTATGTGGCCTACTACATGGTCAATTTTGCAAATGTTTCCACTTGTACTTGAAAAGAATGTATATTTCCTGATTATTGAGGGTACAATTCTTTATAATATTCCTCTTTAGTATTATATAAATCATTTAAATGTTTGCTTATTTTTTGACTGCTTGATCTGCTTGATTTGTTATTTTCTGAGAAGTCTATGTTAAAATCTCCAATTACAGTTGTGGATTTAATAGTTTCTGTAGTTTGTCAGTTTGGGCTTTATATATTTTGGAACTGTATTGTAAGATGCGTGTATATTCCTTTTGTCAATATATAATATGTCCCCAGGACAGCTTTTCATTTGAATGCTATTTGTCAGTTATTAATATTGCTATATTAGCATTCTTTTTTTTTTTTTGCTTTTTCTCCCCAAATCCCCCCAGTACATAGTTGTATATTTTAGTTGTGGGTCCTTCTAGTTGTGGCATGTGGGATGCCGCCTCAACATGGCCTGATGAGCAGTGCCATGTCCGTGCCCAGGATCCGAACAGGTGAAATCTGGGCCGCCAAAGTGCAAGAACTTAACCACTCGGCCACGGGGCCAGCCCCTATATTAGCATTCTTTAACTTTGTATTTTCCTGGCATATTATTCCATCCTTTTATGCTCAATTTTTCTGAATTCTTTTGTGTAATGCGTCATAGTAATTGTATTTCTGGATTTTTTCTACAATGCAATCTAGGAGTCTGTCTTTTGATTGGTGAAATCAGATTGAGAAACTCTTTCAGAAGTCAGCAGGCAAGGGTGAAGAGATAGGATATATAAAAAAATGTTTAAGAGATATGATGGATGGAATTAAAACTACCAATATCTGGATAATGGTTCCAGAAGTAAAGAGAAAAGAAAATAGGACAAAATATTTGAAGAAAGGATGAAGATACATTTCCAAAAATTAAAGGAAGATAAACAATCCCAGAATGTAATGGCTCAGAGTGCAAAACGAGAGACAAGGAAAAGCTCCAAACTAGACACATTATAGTGAAATTTAAGAATAGCAAAGCTAAAGAGAGAATTCTAACAATTTTCAGGGACAAAAAACAGATAACTTATAAAGGAATAAGATAATATTGACATCAGACTTTTCAAGACTGAGTTCAAGAGGATAATAGAATAATAGTTTAAAGGAAAAGCACTTTAACCTAGAATATTATGTCAGACGAATTGTCAAATGTTAGAACATAAAAATATCCTCATGCATGTAAGGCCTCAGAATGTTTGCCATACGTAGATCCATATTGAAAACAATCACAGAGAAAGTTCTCATGTAAAGAAACAAACCTAGGTGATACTGAAAGATATAAAAGATATAAGGATAACAATGTACAATAATAAAATTATTCTTAAGAAAAACAAGGAGTAAAGAAAAAAGAAAGCAAATCTATAATTGGCACTAAATTCTAGAAAATATTAATATGTTGTGGCATGTGTGTGTGTAGACCAAAGGAGCATTAAATTTCAGAAACAAATAGTAGGAAATAAATAAGTCTAAAGTGAAAACCACCATAAGAACAAAAATAGAATGTGTAACTTAAATCATAAGAGGACTCAATTTATTCAACAAAAAGGAGGAAAGTATTTCACAAAAAAAGATGAAAGTAAATTGAAAATATAAAATGCATGTCCTAATATAACCATAATTGTAAAAATTGCATATGGGTTAAACTCACTAATTAAAAGGCTTTTAATTTGAAAATTAGAGATTTTATATTTAAAATCCAACAATATGGTGTTTATAAGATATAAACTTGAAAGCAAGAAGTCGCAGAAAAGAAAAAAGGATCGAAAAGGAAATGCTTAGCAAGTGTGAACAAAAAGAAAGCTGGAGTAGCAGCTTAATATCTGATAAAATAGACTTTTGGGCTAAGATATGTTCACAGCAATGGTTATTACACTGGGAATAACAACAGAATGAGCAGATATAACCATCATAAACGTAACAACTGACAATTACAATGGGAGATTTTAATGTTCTCCTGTCCAAGACCAACGAATCAAGTAGGCAAAAATATAAAGAGGTATCTGAAATCTGAATAAATCAATAAGCTTAAATCATTAGTTATGAAGTCTATACCCAATAATTAAGAAAACATTTTCTTTGCAAGTCTGTTCTGAACATTTACAAAAATAGGTCACGTAATAGGTGAAAAAGAAAGCCTTGATAACTTACAAAGGATCAATGTCAAAAAGACTGTTTTCTGGCCATAGTGGAATAAATTAGAAGCCAACAACAAAAGATTTAACAAAAAAAACTCCACCCCATAGATTTTTGTTAGGAATCAGATCATTAAACAATAAGTCCTATATATACCTAACAAATAGTTTTTAAAATGTACTATGTCAAAATATGTTAGAGTTAAATCTTAATTTTGATGGAAATTTTTAGTTTTAATAATACTTATATAAAAAACAATAATGGCTTAAAGCACACAACCTAAGCATTCAAGTCAAGAATTTGGAAAAAGAGCAAGAGAATAAATCCAAAAAAATAGGAAGGAAAGCAATAATAAAAATAGGGGCCGATTCACAACAACGTGGATGGACCTCGAGGGTATTATGTTAAGCGAAATAAGCCAGTCAGAGAAAGACGAACTCTATATGACTCCACTCACAGGTGGAAGTTAGTATATTGATAAGGAGATCTGATCGGTGGTTACCAGGGAAAAGGGGAGGTGGGGGGAGGGCACAGAGGGGGAAGTGGTGTACCCACAACATGACTAACAAAAATGTACAACTGAAATCTCACAAGGTTGTAATCTATCATAACATTAATAAAAAAAAAAAAAAAATAGGGGCCGGCCCCGTGGCAGAGCGATTAAGTTCACGTGCTCTGCTTCGGTGGCCCAGGGTTTCGCCAGTTCAGATCCTGGGTGTGGACATGGCACTGCTCCTCAGGCCATGCTGAGGCGCCATCCCACATAGCACAACCAGAGGCACTCACAACTAGAGTATACAACCACGTGCTGGGGGGCTTTAGGGAGAAGAAGAAGTAAAAAAGAATATTGACAACAGTTGTTAGCTCAGGTGCCAAACTTTAAAAAAAATAAAATAAAATAAGGGCAGAAGTCAATGAAGCAGACTAACAAAACCAAAAGAAAAAGCCAGAATTGTGTGAATGTGTGAATGTTATGATGCCTAATGAGATATGACTTCTGACTATAGGCTTTTTCACGTTGACGGCATTCATAGGGATTCTCGCTACTCTAAGTTTTCCCTTCTTGAGTAAGGGATGAACTATCATGGAAAGTTTTTTCATGTCCATTATTTTCATAGGGTTTATCTCTACTCTGAATTCCATTATGTATGAGGTTTGATCTTTGACTGAGGACTTTTATTCAGAAAATCTGAATAGACCAATCACAAGGAAAGAGATTGAAAGAGTAATCAAAAGCATCCCAAAGAATAGAACGCCGGGACCAGACTTCCCAGGGGAATTCTACCAAACTTTCAGAGAGGATTTAATACCTATCCTTCTCAAGCTATTCCAAAACACATGCGTTCTATAAAGATACCATCATATTTATTCTAAATTGATTAGTGCAGTTATTTCTAAGCTCTTTTAGTAAGGAAAAAATAAGGTCTGTCAAGATATAATTACAAAATGTTTTATTCCTCATGTTTACATGGATTTGACAATTAATAGAGAGTTTTCATACCCATCATATCTCTTGATACTCTCAATGACCTTTGCCTAAGGTAAAATTATTCCCATTTCAGGGATGAGGAAACTGGGCCTTGGAGATTCAGTACTTGAGCCAAGGACTTGGTATCTGCAGGTGGTAGAGCTCAGACTGCAACTCACATCTCCTGAGTCATACATGCTTCCCTTCAAGCCAATATTCAGTTCACTAGGTTCACCACACTTACTGAATAGGTACTATGATTCAGTACTTCCTGGTTCATCCCAATCAGTGATTTACCTAATATACTAATTTAGTTGATAATTACATCACCAGCTGATTAAAATGGGGGTCATAAAATTTACTTATGTAACCTTTAAACTTGAGTGAATTCAAGACTCAGTGTAACCTTTATCCAGGAAAAAGAGAAGCAGTAATTTTCTGCCTAACTCTCTTAGCTCTAAACTCTAAAAGAACCGAACTAGCTTATATTTTGTTGAGGATTTTTGCATCTGTGTTCATCAGTGATATTGGCCTGTAGTTTTCCTTTTTTGTGTTGTCCTTTTTAGGCTTTGGTATCAGAGTGATGTTGGCCTCGTAGAATGTGTTAACAGTTATATGAAGCCATCAGTTTCTTCGTTAAAGTTCTGTAACTTCTTACCCAGTCCAGTTTCATGATCTGAAAGTTTATCAGAGATTTGTCTTCTAGAATAAATGTGAGAAGCCTTGCCATGAATCTCTCTGAAGATGAAACATATTTGCAAAAGCATCAGAGTAAAACAGTGACTGTTTGTAGATGACAAAAGACTTAATATTATAATGCAATTGGCAAACTTGGCTATTTTTATGACATACAACGTTTTAAGATAATAACTAGAATCACGAGGGATAACATTATACTAGAACATATTAGAATTTTAAAAATTTCATATAATTTCTAAAACACATATTAATAACATATGTGCATGCAAGGATATCCATAAAGGAGGCTTAACATCACTTGCTTGAGAACGCTTCCCAGGCACTTTAACATACCAAATAAACCTGATTAGTTTAATATTTCCCTTTTTATAAGAGGAGAGAACAAATTCTTTGAGAAGTTCCAGGATGCCACTGGAATTCTCAAAGTTACTTTCACGTCAAAAGAAAGACTTTATTTAGGATTTGAATTTTTGGGAAGTTTGTCAAAAATATCAAAAGTTTTTTAAACACTTGGTCAAATAGGATCATAGGTCACTGTGAAACAATGCTTAGTTATCCATTTAACCAAAGTGGCAAAAGAAGATGTTAAAGGCAAACAGAGAGTTAAACAGTTAAGAAAATCCCCTTACCTCTCTTAATAGAAATCTCAGCTTTACAATATACAAAATTATTTTGACAAAAAGTAAAATTTCTGTCTTTTAGGTAGACTTATTCAAAGATAAAGCAAATCTTTCCATAATCTCTTTATAAAGAACAGACTAAAAGTGCAAGGAAACTATCCTTTTTTTTTTTTACATTATTGAGGTCATAATAGTTTATAATATTATGAAATTTCAGTTTTACATTATTTTTTGTCAGTCACCATACATATGTGCCCCTTCACCCCTTGTGCCCACCCTGAACCTCTTTTGCCTCTGGTAAACACTAAACTGTTCTGTTTGTCCATGTGTGAGTTTGTCTTCCACATGTGTGTGAAATCATATGATGTTTGTCTTTCTCTGTGTGGCTTGTTTTGCTTAACATAATACCCTCAAGGTCCATCCATGTTGTTGTGAATGGAGTGATTTTATCTTTTTTTCTGGCTGAGCAGTATTCCCTTGTATATATATGCCACATCTTCTTTATCCAATCATCAGTCCATGGGCACTTGGGTTTCTTGCACTTCTTGGCTATAGTGAATAATAATGTAATGAACATAGAGGTGCGTATGTTTGAATTGTTAAGATTGGATAAATACCCAGTAGTGGGATGGCTGGGTCATATGGTATTTCTTTCTTTTTCTTTCTTTTTTTTTCTTTGAGGAAGATTAGCCCTGAACTAACATCCATGCCCATCTTCCTCTACTTTATATGTGGGACGCCTACCACAGCATGGCTTTTGCCAAGTGGTGCCATGTCTGCACCCGGGATCCAAACTGGCGCACCCCAGGCCGCCAAGAATCAGAACGTGCGAACTTAACCGCTGCACCACTGGGCCAGACCCGTGGTACTTCTATTTTTAATTTTTTGAGAAATCTCCATAGTGTTTTCCAAGTGGCTGAATCAGTTTGCATTCCCACTGGCATTGTATGAGCATTTCCTTTTCTCCACATCCTCTCCCACATTTATTTTTTGTCTTGGTGATTATAGCCATTCTAACGGGTGTAAGGTGATATCTTAGTGTAGTCTTGATTTGAATTTCCCTGATGATTAGTGATATTGATCATCTTTTCATGTGCCTATTGGCTATCTGTATATCTTTTTTGTAAAACTGTCTGTTCATATCCTCTACCCATATTTTTGATCAGCTTGTTTGTTTTGTTGTTGTTGTTGAGTTGTGTGAGTTCTTTATATATTTTGGAGATGAACCCCTTGTCAGATATATGATTTGCAGCTATTTTCTCCCAGTTGGTGGGTTGTCTTTTCATTTTGTCCCTGGTTTCCTTTGCCTTGCAGAGGCTCTTTAGTCTGATGAAGTCCCACTTGTTTATTTTTTCTTCTGTTTCCCTTGTCCAAGTAGACATGGTATTCCAAAAGATCCTTCTAAGACCAATATCAAAGAGTGTACTGCCTATATTTTCTTCTGGGAGTTTTATGGTTTCAGGTCTTACCTTGAGTTCTTCTATCCATTTTGAGTTAATTTTTGTGTATCACAAAAAATAATGGTCTACTTTCATTCCTTTGCATGTGGCTGTCCAGTTTCCCCCACACCATTTATTGAACAGACTTTCCTATCTCCATTGTATGTTCTTTACTCCTTTGTTGAAGATTAGCTGTCCATAGATGCGTGGTTTTATTTCTGGGTTTTCAATTCTGTTCTGTTCTTCTGTGTGTCTATTTTTGTACGAGTAGCATGCTGTTTTGATTACTATAGTTTGTAGTATATTTGAAGTCAGGGATTGTGAAGTCTCCAGCTTTGTTATTTTTTCTCAAGATTGCTTTATCTATTGGGGGTCTTTTGTTGCCCCAGAAGAATTTTAGGATTCTTTGCTCTATTTCCATGAAGAATGTCATTGGGATTCTGATGAGGATTGCATTGAATCTGTAGATTGCTTTGGGTAGTACGGACATTTTAACTATGTTTATTCTTCCAATCCATGTGCAAGGAATATCTTTCTATTTCTTTATGTCCTCATCGATTTCTTTCAGTAATGTCTCATAATTTTCATTGTCTAGGTCTTTCACCTCCTTGGTTAAATTTATTCCTAGATATTTTATTCTTTTTATTGTGATTGTAAATGGGATTGTATTCTTGAGTTTTCTTTCTGTTAGTTCATTACTAGAGTATAGAAATGCAACTGATTTTTTTAAGTTGACTTTGTACATTGCAACTTTACTATAGTTATTGATTATTTCTAATAGTTTTCTGCTGGATTCTTTAGGGTTTTCTTGGAATCATGTCGTCTGCAAACAGCAAGAGTTTTACTTCTTCATTGCATATTTGGATTGCTTTTATATCTTTTTCTTGCCTAATTGCTCTGGTCAAAACCTCCAGTACTATGTTGAATAAGGGTGGTGAGAGTGGGCACTCTTCTCTTGTTCCTGTTCTCAGAGGGATGGCTGTAAGTTTTTCCCTGTTGAGTATGATTTGACTGTGTGTTTGTTGTATTTGGCCTTTATTATTTGAGGTACTTTCCTTCTATACCCATTTTATTGAGAGTTTTTATCATAAATGGATTTTGGATCCTGTGAAATGCTTTCTCTGCACCTATTGAGGTGATCATGTGGTTTTTATTCCTCACTTTGTTAATGTGGTATGTCACATTGATTGATTTGCAGATGTTGAACCATCCCTGTGTCCCTGGTATAAATCCTACTTGATCATGGTGTATGATCTTTTTAATGTATTGCTGTATTCGCTTTGTGAATATTTTGTTGTGGAGTTTTGCATCTCTGTTTATCAGCAATATTGGCCTGTAATTTTCATTGTTTGTGTTGTCCTTGCCTGGCTTTGGTATCAGGGTGATGTTGGCCTCATAGAATGTGTTAGTAAGTGTTTGTCTTCGTCAATTTTTTGGAATAGTTTGACAAGGATAGGTATGATATCTTCTTTGAATGTTTGGTAGAATTCTCCAGAGAAGCCATCTGGTCCTGTACTTTTACTTTTTAGGAAAATTTTGATTACTGTTTCAATCTCTTTACTTGTGATTGGTCTATTCAGATTCTCCATTTCTTCTTGATTCAATTTTGGAGGTTGTATGAGTCTAAGAATTGATCCATTTCTTCTAGATTGTCCAATTTGTTGGCATATAGTTTTGCATAGTATTCTCTTCTAATTCTTTGTATTTCTGTGATATCCATTGTAATTTCTCCTCTTTCATTTCTAATTTTATTTATTTGAGGCTTGTTTCTTTGTTTCTTAGTGAATCTGGCTAAGAGTTTGTCAATTTTGTTTATTTTCTCAAAGAACCAGCTCTTCGTTTCATCAATCCTTTCCACTGTTTTGCTTTTTTTGTTTCGATGTCATTTATTTCTGCTCTAATTTTTATTATTTCCCTCCTTCTGCTGACTTTGGGCCTTTTTTGTTTTCTTTTTCTAATTCTGTTAGGTGTAGTTTGAGATTGCTTATTTGAGAGTTTTCTTTTTTGTTAAGGTGGGCCTGTATTGCTGTGAATTTCCCTCTTAGCACTGCTTTTGCTGGATCCTATATGAGTTGGTATGGTGTGTTTTCATTTTCATTTGTCTCCAGACATTTTTTGATTTCTCCTTTTACTCCTTCAATGATCCATTGTTTGTTCAGTAGCATGTTGTTTAGTCTCCACATCTTTGTCACTTTCCCAGCATTTTCTTGTAGTTGATTCCTAGTTTCATAGCATTGTGGTCAGAAAAGATGCTTGATATGATTTTGATCTTTGTACATTTATTGAGGCTTGCCTTGTTTCCCAACATATGGTCTATCCTTGAGAATGTTCCATGTGCACTTGAGAAGAATGTGTATTCTGCTGTTTTTGGATGGAGTGTTCTATATATATCTACTAAGTCCACCTGGTCTCATTGAGGGAGCAAACCAAATTCTAATTTTGCACCAGCTTACTTCTTATATTAGAACTAGTTTGCGGGCCAGACCTGTGGCCGAGTGGTTGGGTTCGTGTGCTCTGCTGCGGTGGCTCAGGATTTTACCAGTTTTGATCCTGGGCGTGGACATGGCACCACTCATCAAGCCATGCTGAGGCAGCATCCCACATACCACAACTAGAAGGAGCCACAACTAAAAATATACAACTATGTACCAGGGGGCTTTGTGGAGAAAAAGGAAAAATAAAAATCATTAAAAAAACCACCTCATTTGCTTAGTTAAATTCATTTCACTCTTAGCCAGCTTGACTAAGCACAAAATTCTTTTCTCAAGGTTCCTCTTCCACAAACCTTCTATAACTTTTCTTCTTACATTCAGAATTTGTCTTTCTTTTTTTCCCTAACCAGTTTTACTTTTGAACAAAGTTACTTTCTTAACAAAAACATCCATTCCTTATACCTTCTTTTACTGAAAACACACATCTTACTTTCCTTATGTACAGAAATGTTTCCATTATTAATTTTTGGTAGCTGTAATCACATATATTAATTAGAATTCTTAA